>NW_017670534.1:9518-138878 GCF_001879085.1 Nicotiana attenuata
ATAATTTACGAGGCTTGTTGTTGTCTGCTTTTAGTACGACAAAATTGGAAGAATGAGATACAGAAATAGTAGTCTATATGTCATATATATATTTGTGGTCAAATGAAGAAAGGGAAAGTTGGGAGATCAATGATTTGTGTATGGTGCGCTGTGCCAAATAAAATCTCAAAATGCACGGCCCTCTTTAATTATATCTCTAAAATCCTTAGAACTCGGGACGTGCCATTAGCGAATTTTCATGGCCTCCCGCAAAGTTAACAACGCGTTAGTTGCTTTAGGCGCATTATTTAATAATTTTACCTTCTTAAACTCGGGTGTGCATTTCATGTGACCCAAATCCAAATCCTAAAATGTTGAATAAGATGTGTTCCGGATTGCGGGTGCATTTCATGTGACGCGATCCAAAGACATATTTTAGACGACGTTCAATCTTCCTTAAAATTAATTTAAAGCAGTAAATAATTTAAAATTGCACTATAGTTTTGAACATGTATTAAAATCAGATAATAGGTCAATTATGATAGTTTAAGCGACCGTGCTAGAACCACGGAATCCGGGGGTGCCTAACACCTTCCCTCGGGTTAACAGAATTCCTTATCCAGAATTTCTGGTTCGCAGACTTCAAAAGGAAAGTCAAATTTTCCTCGATTTGGAATTTAAAATAAACCGGTGACTTCGGACACCAGAAAACAAACCATCCCAAGTGGCGACTCTGAATAAAAATGAATAAATAATCCCATTTCGAATAATGTCACTTAAAGTGAAAAAACTCCCTTATATACTATCCTTCGGGGCAGTGTGTAAAAAAGGAGGTGTGACAGCTCTGGCGACTCCGCTGGGGAAACGAACCCAGAATTTCGATTCAGGGTTCAAGAATTCGAGCTTAGTACAATTATTATATTTGGCTTTATCTGATTTTTCTACATGTTCCATGCTATATGTGCTAAATGTTTTACCGCTTTGATATTTGTTGAAATTGTATATATAAACTGTCGCGAATCCCTTCCTCTCTCTGAGTCTTCTTCATCATGGAGAAGGGTGCACTTCGTGTAGCTTCTCTTCTGTTTAGAGTCTTTTCCCATTTAGAACGAGGTTTGGATAAGTTGTAAAGCCGGCGGAGCTTCTGTATCCCCGGTACGCTGCCTCCCCCTCGGCTCGAGTGGTCCGCCCGGGTAAGCCAGGTCTAGACTAATAAACCTAGGATTTAAACTAGAAGAACAAAAACTCATGCCGGATCCCTAGTAGGACGCTTGTTTGCATCATGTGCATGTGACTTAGGGGACTCAACACAGGGGTTGGGTCCGTCTAGGACAGGTGACCTGAAATAAATTGACCATCCTGATGCATCTTACGTGCTACTTGCGCATTTATTTGCTCGGCTTTGCATGTTGACCGGCTTGTCTAAATGAGTGAATTATGAAATAAGCAGTGTTAGGACTAAGTGAGGGTGACCATTTGTTGTGAAAAACCAAATGCCCAAATAGTACCGAAATGCTGCCGGATTTATGAAAAAAAAGAAAAAAGGAAAATATTTGAAAACATAGAAAGAAAAATTGTTGGTCAAAATAGTTTTGATTTTGGCAAATCTGCCCGAACTACGCTGGTTTGATTCTCACCGGATGTGAGATACGTAGGCAACCCCCATCGGGTCCAACCTCCCTTTTGCAAAAAATAGCCAAAAAATGTCAAATTTTAATTTTGTGTCATAAATAAGTCGGGTGATGCCATTCCTGTATAAAATAAGCCGAATGTCCCCAAAAGGACGCCGGAAGGCCATTTTTGCAAGAATAGCCACCCTGAGTCATTTTTACATGGTTTGCTGGCACAGCCTTAAAATCTTCCTCCCAGAAGTGCTGAAAGGCCGTATTTGCAAATCCAGTCCTATTTTCTAAATAAAGAATTTTTGCACAAATAGCCCTTTTTTTCAAAATAAATCATTAAATTCCCCTAAATAAATGTGCAGGATGAATTCAAGTAACATCAAAACCTTCTCAGTCCTGAGCGAGATCCCTTTGAAACTCATATGTGGTGGCATGACTTGGGAAAAGGAAGCAGAGATACGTTGGTCAAAAGTTTGGGCGGTCTCGTAGGTTTATTGAAAATCAAACCAAGGAAGGATATCATTGAGGCACTAATACCATTTTGGGACCCGACCCGTAACGTATTCCGGTTTTCCGATTTTGAACTCACACCTACATTAGAAGAAATCGCCGGATACGCAGGTCTCAACGGGAACCTCCGAGGTAGATACCCATTGGCCCCACGACCGGTAACCCTTCATAGGTTCTTGGATTTGTTGAACATTAGCCGAGATATTCAAGACCCGCACCTGGCGGAAGGGTGTTGTACATTGCATTTCTTATATCACCGGTATGGTAACCCCAAAGGTTTCGAGGAACCCAACACAGGATTAACACATGCTGGAAATAAAGACAAGTGGGAAGCCCGACGGGGATTAGCCTTCATGGTGGCCTTTTTGGGAGTGGTAATTTGTCCTAGAAAAGATGGTCACATAGACCTTGGTCTAGTAGGGATGCTAGATGTTGCCATGAAAAAACCTACTAGCACAGTGGTTCCCCTGATTGTAGCAGAAATGTACCGAGCTCTGACCAAATGTCGGGAAGGGGAGAAATTCTTTCAAGGTTGCAATTTGCTCTTGCAATTGTGGATACAGGAGCGCCTCTGTCACCGCACAGGCTACATGAACTACGGTTTAACCGGGTTGAGTTGTATTGCAGATTTCGAGACCCGGGTGACAGGTATTGAGTTCCCTGAGGGTACTGAGGCCTGGTCGTCATGTTTAAGATCCCTCACTGCAGATAAAGTTGAATGGGCTTATGGATGGCTTCCTCCTACTGAAGCTGTATACACATCAGCAGAGGTCTCTTATATTCTTTTGATGGGTATTCAAAGCATTCAGCCCTATGCTCCTTACCGAGTTTTGCGACAATTTGGAAGATTTCAGACGGTGCACAACGATGAAGACCTGAGTGGGCAAGTCATTGAGTTAGGCCCGAAAGCTGCATTCCCTGAAGGCCGAATCCGAAAGATATGGAATGAGTGCAGGTACCTTGAGCCTAAGACTATAGTACAGGACCGAGCCAGAGGTGAGGTAGATCCCAAATACTCGGTTTGGTTTGGTAAAAGATTTCAAATTCCTGAGAGACCCGCCAAAAGGCCACATGTACAACAGTTTACTAACGAAGCCCAGGTGCAATGGGATTGGTTGGCCAAGGAAAANAAGATATGGAATGAGTGCAGGTACCTTGAGCCTAAAACTATAGTACAAGACCGAGCCAGAGGTGAGGTAGATCCCAAATACTTGGTCTGGTTTGGTAAAAGATTTCAAATGCCTGAGAGACCTGCCAAAAGGCCACATGTACAACAATTCACTAACGAGGCCCAAGTGCAACGGGATTGGTTAGCCAAAGAAAAGGAGTACAGGGCCCGAATAGGAGCATTGGAAAGACAGGTTCAGGAGCTTCGGTTTGAAAACAGCTTGCAAGCCGCAGCCGATGAAGGTGATAAAAAGCAACTGGCCCAGGAGAATGAAGCTCTCAAGGCCCAAATTCAACAAATGAAATTAGATGCCAGGAATCGAGAAAGAAGTCTATCCGACGAGAGATTAATAAAAGGGTTAAAGAAGCAAGTCCTGGACTGTCAGGAAGAATTGGGAAAATCTGAGGGAAACATGGCAAGACTTCAGGCACAATGGGCAAAGAAGACTGAGAGAAGAGCCCAGTTCGTACAACAAATGAAGAGAAATTATGAGGGAACCATTGCTAACATGAAGAGAAAAATGAATATTCTTGAAGAAAAGGCAGCTCGCCGGGAGAAAGAATTACAGGCCGAGAGGGAACAATGCTATGGGTTAATCGCTGATATGGAAAAGGAAATAAAATTGTTACAAGACCTTCACTTCCAGGATTCTCAGGTGCTAAAGGCTCGCACCCAACAGATAAGCCGGCTACTCCAAGAGAAAGGTCAAATCAGGGAAAGAATCAGAAACATTGCCAACTATATTGTCATGAAGTGTCAGGCCGGTGAGCGGATGGGTCGTACCACGTTCTTTGCCTCCGTGATGATATTTGTTCGCCAGGTCATGAACGATCTGGATCAGTTACAAAAGGGTCTTGCACGCAGGCCCGCGGCGATGCCGAGTGATGCCCCGCGGGCCCCAGGATTTGAAGCTTTGATGTATTCTTAAATAATCGAGTCTGTAGTTTTGAGTCTGGTTTTTGTACTTTCCTTTTCCGAGAAAAGAAAAACAAATAGTCTAGTAGCTTTGTAATCGTAGTTGTTATTAATGAAAATTTGAAAACTCCCAAAAACTATTTTTTTATTTCTTGTACTTATGTTTGCATTTATTTGCGAGAACTACGCTTGGTCTGATTCATGCGGGGTCATGATACGTAGGCAATCTCCATCGGATTTGACCGTAACCCTAAAATATAAAAGAAGGAAGGAAAATACAAAGGAAGGAAATAAAAGAAAAACAAGAGAGAAAGGAACGCAAAAAGAGAAAATAAGGCAAGGCAACGAGAGAAAGACCATGGCAAAGAAAAGGAAAAAGCAGAAAATGAAAGCAGAGGGACAAGAAAAATAAGAGAAAAACAAAAAGAGAAAGAAAAGAAACAAGAGAAAAGCCGGGATGACGCATGCAACCGAAGCAAACATGTAGATATTCATTTAACTGTATAGGTGCATCATACTCCAATGTGCGGTTACCTATCTGTTATTTACTAACCGTTGTTGCTGTCCTTTCCAGCTGAGCTTTCTAGAAACAGTGGTTGGTTTGTAAGCTGGCCTCACATCGCTATTTCACCAGATCCAAAGGAAATACAGAGATGTCATCTGAAATGACTTTGCCTACAATCCCCATACCCGAAGACAGCCCCATCTCGGGGGTCCCGACCTCTGAATCTTTCATAGCTGAAGAAAATCGGATCTTGCACCTGCGATTGATGGAAATGTGGGATGCTTGGAACAACGGAAAGGAACCTCCAAGCACCATTCCCGGATTCCCAGAGTTATTCCCTAGATCTGGAGGTGCTACTACTGTCCCTATCAGCCACCCTCATACTCCTTTGGGACAGCCTACCATGACCGCTCACTTCGTCGGAACACCTTCTGAGGTCCGCCCCCAGATGTTCCCAGTAGGTGCAGCTCCTAACATCTTCACTGCTCCACCATGCCCTGCTACAACACAACCTTCACTGCCAAGACCTGCCTTTGATCCCTCAGCTTTCACCTTCCAAAACCCTGTCTTTCCAGTGGATCCTCCTCAATATCCCACATATAATTACTCTCAGCCACCACCATACGAGATTACACCAGGGCAGGACAAAACCCCCAAAACCCCAGAGCAGGATGAGATGGCGAAGAGAATGAGAAGCCTCGAGCAGATCTTGAAAAATATGCAAGGCTTGAGCGGGCAAAAGAGTGTCTCCTATACAGACCTATGTATGTTCCCTCATGTACACTTGCCGTCAGGGTTCAAAACACCAAAATTTGAGAAGTACGACGGACATGGTGACCCCATCACTCACCTGAAGAAATATTGCAATCAGTTACGGGGAGCCGGTGGCAAAGAAGAGTTGTTGATGGCATATTTTGGAGAAAGCTTGATTGGCATCGCTTCAGAATGGTACATGGACCAAGATGTCTCGCGTTGGCATATTTGGGATGATCTGGCCCGAGATTTTGTTCCACAATTTCAGTACAACATAGACATCGCGCCAGACAGGAATTCTTTGGCGAATCTAAAGAAAAAGCCTTCAGAAAGTTTCCGTGAATATGCAATTAAGTGGCGCGAACAGGCGTCAAGAGTGAAGCCTCCGATGGATGAGCTAGAGATGGTCACTGTTTTTCTTCAAGCCCAGGAAGCAGACTATTTTCAGAATATGATGTCCGCCATGGGCAAACCTTTCGCAGAGTTAATAAAAATCGGAGAGATGGTAGAGAATGGGCTAAAAACGGGTAGAATCTTGAGCCAGTCAGCCATAAGAGCAACCTCCCAAGCCATCCAAGGCGGGTCTGGAGGAATGGCTAAAGGCAAAAAGAAAGAAGAAACAGTGATGGCAGCATCGGGAGGAAGAAGATACCGGGCTCCTAGACCGGTATTCTCTGAAAGAACCCCTCAACACTACTATCCTCATACTGGTATGGCCTATGCTCCTACACCTTATGCGGTCATGAATGCACAACCCTTCGGCCGACCGCAACCACAAGCTAACCGAAATCCACCTCCATTCTAAAGAAATCAACTTCCACACCAGAACCAATATAATCCCCGACCACCACAAAATAGCTTCCGCCCTCGAGAACCACCCAGACGACCAAATTTTACGCCGATTGGTGAACCTTACTCCAGTTTGTTCCCGAAACTCGTCCAGATGAATTTGCTGCAACCTATTCCCCAAAACAGGCAGAACCCACAATCTCCAACTTATCAACGAGGGGTCCATTGTGCCTACCATTCAGGAGCTGAAGGGCATAGTACTGATAACTGCTGGACATTGAAGAAAGTTGTGGAAGATTTGATTGAACAAGGGAAAATAGTGTTGAGGGATGAAGAAGCCCCGAATGTGACTAATAACCCGTTGCCCGCTCACAATAACGGGCCGGTAATCGGTATGATTTGTGAAGACAGGGAGTTTGATCCAGCTTTAAAAGCCATAATTGCTATTGCCGATGCAGAAAAGAAGCCCAAGGTACCCCCGAAGCAAGGAAAAGGGGAGAAGAAGAATAAAACTGTCAAAACTGAGCCTGAGAAGAAACCTGAGACAAAAGTAGAAACGGACTCTCCTAAGAACGGAATTCTCTATGTTCCGCGAGGACGCCAAGGAAAACCATTGGTTGTCAGTGTTCCAAGGAAAGCTGAAGTAAAAGGGGAAACACCAATATACGTACCAAAAGGAGCTTATGTGGTCCGGGGGACAATTAAGCCATCTCGGCTGAATGAGCTAGTGGTTATTGGACGCGTACCACAGAAGCCAATGACAGACCCCTCTGCAGTGCCATGGAACTATCAGCAAACAGTGGTTACATACAAGGGCAAAGAAATTTCGGGGGGAACTTCCAGGGAAAACCTCTGTTGAGAAATATTCAAATGTACAGGAAGTAAACAATGCCGCTCGAAAGCGCTTTCCGTCCAAGAGGCCAGTGAGTGCTGAGGAAGCAGAAGCCTTCTTCCAGAAAATGAAGATGCCTGATTATGAAACAGTGGATCAATTAAGGAAATATCCTGAACAGGTGTCCCTGCTATCATTGGTGACAAAATCCTCCGAACATCAGAAGATCTTGATGAAAACTTTGAATGAGGCATATGTGCCAATTGAAACTTCAGTCGAGCAGCTCGAAAGGATGGCAGAAAGGTTCTTCGCCATCAATCAACTCTCTTTTAGTAAAAATGACTTGCCTCCAGAAGGCGCAGCTCATAACAAAGCCTTACATCTGACAGTCAAGTGTGAAGGTTATTATGTCAAGCGAGTCATGGTGGATGGAGGATCGGGAGTTGACATCTGCCCACTCTCCACATTGCAAAGGATGGAAATCGGGACAGGAAAGATTCGTCCGAATAATGTTTGTGTGAGAGCTTTTGATGGTATTAAGAGGGATACCATCGGTGAAATTGACTTGATATTGACCATAGGTCCGGTAGAGTTCGAGGTGACCTTCCAGGTGTTGGACATGGATACATCTTATAACTTCCTTCTGGGGAGGCCCTGGATCCATGCTGCAGGAGCTGTGCCCTCTACCCTCCACCAAATGGTAAAATTCGAGTATGAAGACCAGGAAATCGTGGTCCACGGAGAAGACGAGCAGTCCATTTATCGTGATCCATCTATCCCATGTTTGGAGGCAAGGGAAGGAAGTGAGCATATTGTTTATCAAGCCTTTGAAATTGTGGTAGCAGATCAGCACGAGGAGGGAAATCCTTGTCCTCAGCCTTTCCTGTCTAATGCTTCAATCATGGTGGCCAGAGAAATGATTAGACACGGTTTCAAGCCAGGAAAAGGGTTGGGAAAAGCTTTACAAGGAATATCTGAGCCGGTAACTCTACCCACAGCAGAAAAGTTTTTCGGAATAGGCTTCCACCCTACCCCAGATGATGAGAAATGGGCCGAGGAAAGAAAGAAAGAAGGATGGGTTCTGCCACAACCATTGCCACATCTCTATGATACTTTTGTCAAGACCAAGTATGGCAAAGAAAGGGACGATGAGTTGTTCACAGCTGAGGAAATCGAAGATATATGTGGAGCTATGAGACAAATGCTTTATGAAACCAACATGGTTCAGCCAGGGGAAGGGACTAGCACCGCTGAGATGCTCTATATGGGACCAGATGCTAAACTCCAAAACTGGAAGGCTACGCCATTCCCGATTAGGCGGGAGTCCCGGTAGACTAGCCCTGCCACCTTTTCTGCATCCCGAGTTATTTCAGGGTGTAGCTCGGGTGTTTCTTTTAGTTTTTTGTCTTTAAATTCCTGAATGTAAACCCTGTTATCTTTCCAATTCCAAGAAATGAAATCAATATTTCATCGTCCATTCTTCTTTTTATTCTTTCTAATTTTGTTGTTTTTTTCCTTTTCATCTTTTCTTTTCAGTCCTAATAATGCGGCTTTAAATAACATGACATGCTTGCGGACTCCATGCCCAGACTCAAACACGCTGTCTAATTGTGAAATAATGAATCAAGAACCGGAATATGATGAAGAAGAGGCTTTTAGGGAAATAAATCGAGAATTGGAACAATTTGAGAACAAACCTAAGCCAAACCTGAATGACACTGAACCGGTTAATTTGGGAACTGCCGAAGAAATAAGGGAAACCAAAATAAGCATTCACACAGATGAGCAAACTCGAGATGCAATAATCCAACTCCTGTTCGAATTTAATGATGTGTTTGCTTGGTCATATGACGACATGCCAGGACTGAGTATGGATCTAGTGGTGCACAAATTGCCAATTTACCCAGATTGTCCACCAGTGCAGCAAAAGCAAAGGAAGTTTAAAACTGATATCAGTGATAAGATCAAAGAAGAAGTCACAAAACAGTTGAAGGCGGGGGTAATCCGAATGGTCCGATATACCACATAGTTAGCCAACGTGGTTCCAGTGCCAAAGAAAGACGGGAAAACCCGGGTGTGTGTGGATTACCGAGATCTGAACAGGGCAAGTCCCAAAGATAACTTTCCGTTACCTAATATTCACATCCTTGTTGATAACTGCGCCAAACATGAAATACAGTCCTTCGTGGATTGTTACGCAGGATATCACCAAGTGTTGATGGATGAAGAAGATGCCGAGAAGACAGCTTTCACTACACCCTGGGGTACCTACTGTTATCGGGTCATGCCATTCGGGCTGAAGAATGTTGGGGCAACTTATATGAGAGCCATGACCACCATCTTCCATGATATGATGCATCAAGAAATAGAGGTGTATGTGGATGATGTTATCATCAAGTCACGAACTCAGAGTGATCACGTTCGAGATTTGAGAAAGTTCTTCGAACGGTTGCGCAAGTATGATCTGAAGTTGAATCCAGCTAAATGTGCTTTCGGAGTCCCATCAGGCAAGTTATTGGGTTTCATAGTCAGCAGGAGAGGTATTGAGTTAGATCCAACAAAGATAAAGGCCGTTCGAGATTTACCTCCTCCAAGAACTAAGAAAGATGTGATGAGCTTATTGGGCAGGTTAAACTATATCAGTCGATTCATCGCCCAACTGACTACCACCTGTGAGCCTATATTCAAACTGTTGAAGAAAGATGCGGCAATCAATGGACATCCGAATGTCAAGAAGCCTTTGACAAAATCAAGGAATATTTGTCGAATCCTCCAATATTGGTCCCACCGGAGCATGGGCGACCTTTCTTTTTGTATCTGACAGTGTTGGAAAATTCTTTTGGCTGTGTCCTCGGGCAGCATGATATAACCGGAAGAAAAGAGCAGGCAATTTACTATCTGAGTAACAAGTTCACAAGCTATGAGGCCAAATACACTTTGTTGGAGAGAACATGCTGCGCTCTGACGTGGGTTGCTCAAAAGTTGAGACATTACCTTCAAGCCCACACCACCTATCTAATAACCAGGTTGGATCCTTTGAAATACATATTCCAGAAACCGATGCCCACTGGGAGGTTGGCAAAATGGCAAATCTTGCTCACTGAATTTGACATAGTGTATGTTACTCGCACGGCAATGAAGGCCCAGGCGTTGGCAGATCATTTGGCTGAAAACCCGGTTGATGAGGAATACCAATCGTTATCCCGGATGAGGAAGTAAATTCAGTGGAAGCTATCTCTGAGGACACTCGTGCTTGGAAAATGTTCTTTGATGGAGCAGTAAACGCAAGAGGTGTAGGCATTGGGGCAGTCTTGATATCACCAATGGTCAGCACTACCCAGCTACAACAAGGCTTCGATTTTTCTGCACAAACAATACGGCCGAGTATGAAGCCTGCATCAGGGGCATGAATATGGCAATTGACCAAGATGTTGAAGATTTATTAATCATGGGGGACTATGACTTGATTATCCAGCAAGCCCAAGGAGAATGGGAGACTCGAGATGTTAAGCTCATTCCTTATCGACAGCATGTGGAAAATCTCACCAAACGCTTCAAGTCGATAGAGTTCAGGTATATCCCTCAATGTCACAATGAACTAGCCGATGCACTCGCCACTCTAGCTTCAATGCTGCCTTACCCAGGCAATGCCCATATTGACCCTCTGGAGATTCAAATCAAAGAAAAGCACAGGTATTGTAATGCGGTTGAAGCGGGACTCAGCAGTCAGCCCTGGTATCATGATATCAAGAGATTTCTGAAAACACAAGAATACCCTGAGCAAGCCACCGGAGATCAGAAAAGAACCATTAGACGGCATGCGAGCGGTTTCTTCTTAAGTGGTGACGTTTTGTATAAAAGGACCCCGGACCTCAACCTGCTAAGATGTGTTGATGCCGAGGAAGCCGGAAGAATTATGCATGAAGTGCACGCAGGAGTATGCGGACCTCATATGAATGGTTATGTGCTGGCAAAGAAAATTCTGCGAGCAGGGTATTACTGGATAACTATGGAAAAGGACCGTTTCAGCTTTGTTCGAAAATGTCATCAATGTCAGGTGCACGGTGACTTGATTCATGCACCTCCAACAGAACTCCATCTGATGTCAGCACCTTGGCCATTTGTTGCTTGGGGTATGGATGTCATTGGGCCGATCGAGCCGAAAGCTTCGAATGGGCATAGGTTCATACTGGTGGCAATTGACTATTTCACAAAATGGGTTGAGGCCATCACTCTCAAGTCGGTCACCAAGAAAGCTGTGGTCGACTTTGTGCACTCCAATCTCATTTGCTGCTTTGGCATTCCTGCAACTATCATTACCGACAATGCTGCAAACTTGAACAGTCGTCTGATGGGAGAGGTATGTGAACAATTCAAGATAACGCATAGAAACTCTACTCCTTATCGGTCAAAAGCCAACGGTGCTGTCGAAGCAGCAAATAAGAACATCAAGAAGATTTTGAGAAAGATGATCCAAAGCTCCCGGCAATGGCATGAAAAGCTACCCTTCGCATTACTTGGATATCGTACCACAGTACGTACATCAATTGGAGCGACACCGTACTTGTTGGTTTACGGTACTGAAGCAGTCATACCTGCAGAAATAGAAATTCCTTCACTCCGGATAATCGTTGAGGCGGAGATTGAGGACAGTGAATGGGTTAAAACCCGACTAGAGCAATTGTCATTAATTGATGAAAAACGGATGGCCGCAGTTTGTCACGGGCAGTTGTACCAACAAAGAATGGCCCGCGCCTATAACAAGAAAGTGCGTCCCAGGAATTTTGAAGTGGGACAACTGGTACTCAGACGCATTCTCCCTCATCACCAGGAAGCAAAAGGGAAGTTTGCCCCTAATTGGAAAGGTCCATACATAATTCGAAAGATATTGCCAAGAGGAGCACTATATCTGGGAGACATCGAAGGAAATGACCCTGAAACAGCAGTCAATGCAGATGCAGTCAAAAGGTATTATGTCTAAGCCTCCTGCAATGATGGCTTTTGTGCAATTGAGATGACGAAGGCTCTCCTTCTCGCTACCCAGACACTATCAATCCTTTGTAAACCCTTTGAGCCGATTATCCTTCTTTGGCTACCCTCTTTGGAACCCGGAAGTACAAGAAGAAAAGAAAAAAAAAGGGAAAAAAAAACAAAAACAAAAACAAAACAAAAATTATTTGTCTGAACTACGTTTGACTTGATCCCGAAAGGGTACATAGGCAGCCTCTCTCTGGGGTTCAGTCACACCAAAACAAAAATCTCAATTTCCCCAAAAGATGAAACTGGGGCAGATGATATAATGGTTCGGCCAGAAATCCGCCGAAATGGTTCCAAAGTTGTAGTTCCGCCCAAAATCCTTTTTACCCCAAAAACCTCGTCCAAGACCTTCCGATCAATTGTCAAAGGCAGGGAAATGAAAACATCATTGTTTGAATCTGACACAATTCAAATTAAGAGAAATAAAATGAGAGAGTCTTACCGGTGAAAACCTTCGGGCACCATAAGGCGACGGTGAGTAGAGAATCTGAAAATGAGAGAGTCCTCTTAGTGAAAACTCGCAAAGAGCACTATCGGGCGACGGTGAGAAGAGAAATGAGAGAGGTCGATTGGCGAAAACCCGCAAAGGGCGCTGTTGGCCGAAAAGAAGACATCTCATCACTAAAAGAGTCCTGGCAAGGTTCCCTGGCTTTGAAATGCGGATCAATGGGTTCACGAGAAGCTGGAAAGTTTGTGTGGGTCGGGCGTCCAGTCCAAGAAGCATGTCATGTTCATTCGAAGCCAGCATGCACCCCAGATAAGTCCTTCTTTTTCCCCGAAAGGGACGCTTCTCTTCAAACTCATATGCTTGCCTTTTTGCATACTTCTCTTTGAATCCCTTTCGGTTTAACACCGATTCCGAATTACTACAAAGAAAAGGTGGCAGGACCGGCTTCACAGGGCTCTGCCTGGTCAGAGTTGAAGAAATACCCAGCCTTAGCGAGTGCGTCAGGCCAATCCCGACTGGCCATGGTGGTTGATGCGTTAAAAGCAAAAACATTGGAAAAGAAAGGAAGCCGAAGGCAAAGGTCCCAAGGGCAGAATAAAGTAAAAAAGCTAGAGCCCACACGGGCGAGTCACCCGGTCGGTTTGAAAAGAGATTCACCCTGAAGGCAAACGAGCAGCAAAGTTCTTAACAGAAAGGGGGCCGGGATCAAGCAATTGAGATGATCAAGGCCACAAAACCAACCACCGTTTCAAACTAATAAATTGTTCTTTGTTGAAAACAGGTCTAATTCAAAGCAACCGTGCAAGAAGCAAGTGCAATCCAAAAGGAAATGAAATGCACAAGTGCTGAAACAGCTTTGTAGCAGGAAAACGACTAAAAGGAAGTTTCCCCCCAAAATTCTTTCAGGCGTTTTGCTAAAGGAACATATAAAGAAAAAAAAGAAAAAAGAAAGGAAATAAAAATGAAAATCCCAAAAGAAAAACAAATCATGGTAGCCTAGGATCCCATTCCTTAAATGTCCCGGCCAAAAACCGAGGATCTCCCGGCCAAAAACCGTGGAGCCTTTTCTTTCCAAATCCCGGCCAAAAAACCGAGGATCTCCCGGCCGAAAAACTGCGGAGCTTTTTCTTTCCAAATTCCGGCCCAAAAACCGAGGATCTCCCGGCCAAAAAGACCGTGGAGCCTTTTCTTTCCAAATCCCGGCCAAAAAACCGAGGATCTCCCTGCCGAAAAACCGCGGAGCTTTTCTTTCCAAATCCCGGCCCAAAAACCGAGGATCTCCCGGCCAAAAAACCGAGGAGCTTTTTTCTTTCCAAATCCCGGCCAAAAAAACGTGGAGCCTTTTTCTTTCCAAATCCCGGCCAAAAAACCGAGGATCTCCCGGCCAAAAAACCGTGGAGCTTTTTCTTTCCAAATCCCGGCCAAAAAACCGAGGATCTCCCGGCCAAAAAACCGTGGAGCTTTTTCTTTCCAAATCCCGGCCAAAAAACCGAGGATCTCCTGGCCGCGGAGCTTTTTCTTTCCAAATCCCGGCAAAAAAACCAAGGATCTCCCGTAAAAAAACCGAGGAGCTTTTTCTTTCCAAATCCCGGCCAAAAAACCGAGGATCTCCCGGCCAAAAAACCGTGGAGCTTTTTCTTTCCAAATCCCGGCCAAAAAACCGAGGATCTCCCGGCCAAAAAACCGTGGAGCTTTTTCTTTCCAAATCCCGGCCAAAAAATCGAGGATCTCCCTACACAATCCTGATTTTGATCGCTTAGATATGTGTCACAACTAACTCACGAAATTTTCCTAGTGAAAACTGGGGCAGAAAAATTTCGTTCGTTTGTTTGTTTTGGTGTCTTAAGCAGGTCTAACACCAAGACACAAGGTGTGAGATGACCCATGGAACAAATCTCAACCCAGAATCAAGAAAAGAAGAAAAGAACAAAAGAAGTGAATTCAAATGTTGAAGCAAACAAAGGTGCGGATTGCTCAAATTTGAGTAAAGTCATAGGCTCCGCTGATCCCGTTTTGACCCAATGCTGCATGAAGAAGTAAACACCTGCAACTTGCGAGCATCAAGATTCAGATCGAAGTCCACAGCAAAATCATTCAAGACTCAAGATCAAGCTTCAGAAGACTTATAGATAGGAATCTTGTAACTCGTAGTTGACAGGCTTAGCTAGTCTTTTTTATTTATTTTGATTTTGATGTAATAACAGGACCGCGGATCGGAACCTCGACGGAACGGCATCTCGACCGGCTCTCCACCTCGGTACTCCATCACCTCACTCACTTCTGAACTACACGTGGCCTGATTCCTTTATAGCCAAGGATATGTAGGCAGCTCAGATACCAGGGCTCGGTCACATTCTTCGTTCTTTTAGCTTTTGGCCTCTCTAAATAAGGGTCGGGTCAAAAACCTGTCCAGTCATTCTTTGTCTGAAAACTCTTTGCGTTTCCAGTCAAAGAGGGGCAGCTGTAGACGTGTGATTTTTGACCCTCCCCAAGATTTTTTATATTTTAGCACGTAAATATTTAATTTAGGCTTAATATAGCTATTTCAACTATTTTTGACTTCTTTACTTTATTTTATCACAAAAAATAAAAATTACAAAAAAAAATAAATAAATATTTTCATCTTTAGGTTAAAGTCAATTAGTATATTTATAGTATTATAACATTTGCAAATACAGAAAAAAATTTAGTTCACTCGTAGTATTTAGTGTTATATAGTTTATTTTAATTTAGAGTGATTTTTATATATTTATAGATACATTGCAGTATTTGGTCTTTTTAGCCTAAGTTCAAACCCAAAAAGACATGGTCCAACCTAATTACCCTTAGCCCATTCTTCCCAACCCATTAGCCCATTTAAAGTGCAAGATTTAATCTTAGCCATCTATTTCCTTCTAATCCAATGGCCATCATCCCTTCCCACTTCCATATAAAATACCCAATTATAGAAACCCTACTCTAAGTTTTCAATTCCCATAACTCTAAAGCAAAAATCGGCAGTTATTTTTGGATTAGCTCCAACGCCGGTTCCAATAAAGAATCCAACAAAAGTTGAACATATTGAAAGCTGCCAGAACAATAAAATGAAGCAGAAATCACAAGCGACGATGAATATCAACTAGCGTCGGTTCCTAATCAAGCAGAAATTACAAGCAACGTTAATTTTGAAGGATCACCCAATCTTAGTCTAGCAGCCCTGTTTCGCCAAAATCGATAAGGTGCGTTGAGGTTTCCGTTGAGGTCCCCGGTCGCCGGCTTTTACTTGTATTCCCAAATAGAAATCGTTAAAGACCATTGAAGGTACAATGTTCCTGTGATCTTCTTCTTTGGATGTGTGATGAATTGGCAGCGTTTTTTGGTTTATAATGTTGTTAGATATTTGGTTTATATGTGATCTTCGTTTCTGTCATTATCTATATTTTTGAGTTCTCTTCTTGATTATTCATGCAAATATGTGTTATTCATGCACCATGGTGTGATTAATGACTTTTTTTTTTCTTGATGATTGTTTGCTAAAAGAACGAGAGTGACTGAGCAGTGGAGTTGTGATTTTTCTTTTAAAAAAAAAAAAAGAATTCTTAAGGCAGCACGATTCTTCATTTTTCATTAGAGTTTTCTTTATTTAGAACTCAATGAATTGGAAAAGTTAAAGAGAAGTGAAGGTTGTATAAACTGTTTACAATTTAACTTGTTCTAAGATTATTCATAAAATGTGAGTGTTGGATCATATTAAAAGGGATATTTGATTGATTTTATCGGCATGAATCCATTTAGTTGTGTTAGCTTGGAATTGAAAGGAATCGAGGTGTGTCGTGCCAAACAAAATCTAAAAATGCATGGCCCTCATTTAATTAATATCCTTAGAAATCGAGGCGCGCCATTTAGCGAATTTTCCATGGCCCTCGCAAAGTTGAAAACGCGTAGCTGCTTTAGGCCCGGCATTTAATAATATTACTTTCCTAAATTCGGGTGCACATTTATGTGACCCAAATCTAAATCCCAACGAAGTCGAAATGTGTCAAAAACCGCGGGTGCATTTATGTGACGTGGTTCGAGACGCGTTTTCACAATGTTGCAATTCTCTTAAAAAACAATAATAAAAGCGGTTTAAAGTTAAAAGGCACATAAGTGAAAACATGTATTAAAATCAGATCTTTAGCCAATTATAATAATTTAAGCGACCGTGCTAGAACCACGGGATCCGGGGGTGCCTAACACCTTCCCTCGGGTCAACAGAATTCCTTATTCAGAATTTCTGGTTCGCAGACTCCAACTCGGAAGTCGAAATTTTTCCTCGATATGGGATTCAAAATTAAACCGGTGACTTGGGACACCAAAAGCCAATCTTATCCCAAGTGGCGACTCTGAAATAAATAAGTAATCCCATTTCGAATAATGTCACTTTAAATGAAAAAACTCCCTTATACATTTATCCTTCGGGGTAGGTGTGTAAAAAAGGAGGTGTGACAGCATTTGCGATGAAAGCCTTGCAAATGCCACCTCCACAGTAGTCGCAAATGCGAACCTTGACATCGCATTTGCGAGGTCTGAGGCTTGCAACACTATTGAAGAACACCAGCAACTTTTCTAAGTTCCAAATCACTCTGTAGCCGATCCGAAACTCACTCGAGCCCTCGTGGATCCAAACAAAACATGCACACAAGTCTTAAAATATCATACGAACTTGCTGGCGCGATCAAATTGCCAAAATAACACCTAGAACTACGAATTTAGCACCAAATTGCATGAAATTTTCAGGATAGTTTCAAAACTTATATTTTCTCAACCAAATGTCCGAATCACGTCAAATCAATCCCGTTTCACACCAAACTTCACAGATAAGGTATAAATATCATAACGGACCTGTACCGGGCTCCGAAACCAAAATACGGACCGATACCAACGAGATCAACCATTAACCATTTTCTCAAACCATTATAATTTCAGTTTTACAATTTTCATCAAAAATTCATTTCTCGGGCTAGGGACCTCGAAATTCGATTCTGGGCATACGCTCAGGTCCCATATTTTACTACAGACCCACCGGGACCGTCAAAACACGGCTCCGGATCCGTTTACCCAAAACGTTGACTGAAGTCAACAAAAATCAACTTTTTAGGCCAAAAGTTATTATTTCATCAATTTTTCACATAAAAGTTTTTCGGATACACGCTCGGACTGTGCATGCAAATCGAGGAGGAATAAAATAAGGTTTTGAAGACCTCGGAACACGAAATCGAGTTCTAAAACACAAGATGACCCTTTGGGTCATCACATTCTCCACCTCTAAAACAACCGTTCGTTCTCGAACGGACATAGAAAAGTACTTGAGCCGGTGAAAAGATGGGGATATTTGCTCCACATATCGGACTCGGACTCCCAGGTAGCTGCCTCAACAGGCTGACCTCTCCACTGCACCCGAACCAAAGGATAACTCTTCAATCTCAACTGACGAATTTGTCGGTCTAGAATAGCTACCGGTTCCTCCTCGTAAGTCAAATCATTGTCCAACTGAACAGTGCTGAAATCTACCACGTGGGATGGATCGCCGTGATACTTCCGAAGCATGGACACATGAAACACTAGATGTACCGCTGATAAGCCTGGGGGCAACGCAAGTTTGTAGGCCACCTCTCCCACTCGATCAAGGATCTCAAAAGGCCCGATGAACCTAGGGATTAACTTGCCCTTCTTTCCAAACCGCATCATACCCTTCATGGGTGACACCCGAAGCAACACTCTCTCTTCGACCATGAAGGCCACATCACGAACCTTACGGTCGGCATAAATCTTTTGCCTGGACTGAGTTGTACGAAGTCTATCCTGAATGATCTTAACCTTATCCAAGGCATCCTGCACTAAATCTGTACCCAACAACCGAGCCTCCCCTGGCTCAAACCACCCAACCGGCGATCAACTCCGTCTCCCATATAATGCCTCATAGGGAGCCATCTGGATACTCGACTGATAGCTGTTGTTGTAGGCAAACTCCGCTAACGGCTAGAACTGATCCCAAGAACCTCCAAAGTCAATAACACAGGCGCGGAGCATATCCTCCAAGATCTGAATAGTACACTCGGACTGTCCGTCCGTCTAAGGATGAAACGCTGTGCTCAACTCGACCCGCGTACCCAACTCACGCTGTACTAAAGTGAGGTAAACTGCGTACCTCAATCAGAAATAATAGATACGGGCACACCATGAAGACGAACGTGATGGCGCCTAGATTTTCATAATGCTAGGCAAGCCAAGAGATAAAGATTCAATACGCTAACCACTATCCAATACAGTAAATAACATCAATTAAACTAAACAGATTAAAGGAAAGTGGAATTTCATAATAATCCAAGTACTAATACACGACTACCCAAAATCTGGTGTCACAATCCACGAACTACTAAGAGTCACTACAAATACTGGCTGAAAGAAAAATACAACTGTTCTCGAATTAAAAGAAAACAGGAAACTAGGATAACTGAAAGGGGACTCCAGGGTCTGCGAACGCCAGCAGATCTACCTTGGGTCTCCTGTTGGACTGAAGGCAGCAGCTCAAATCGGGTCAGCACGGTCCGGTACCGAAATCTTCACAGAAAGTGCAGAGTGTAGTATCAGTACAACCAACCCCTTGTACTGGTAAGTGTCGAGCCTCACCTCGGCAAAGTAGTGACGAGGCTAGGACAAGACACATATATAAACCTGTGCAGTTATACAATATGCTAACGGAAATAACAATTAACAGAAGATAAACAAACATTAACGGGAGGGGAAACATGCTGAGGGGTATCAAAACAAAGAATCACAGTAGTAGAGGAATTTAAAATAGCTAGTAGACCTTGAACCGGTAATAACAAGTAAACACAGCAAAATGAAAAATGCACGGCATCACCCTTCGTGCTTTTACTCTCAACCTCACCAGATAATCAATAATGGAAACGTGCATGGCATCATCCTTCGTGCTTTATCACTCTTCCTCACCATATAAATAATAGAAACGTGCATGGCATCACTCTTTGTGCATTATCACTCTTCCTTACCATATAAATAATATAAACGTGCACGACATCACCCTTCGTGCTTTATCACTCTTCCTCGGCATATAATGAGACAACAATAATAGAGAGGTAGAAATGGCAACAACAAGTCTTACTTCAACACTTAATTCCACAATACCAATCTCAACTTTGGGTAAAAACCCCATCAATACCAAATTCCATAAAACATGATAAGAACTTCTCAACACACCGATTAACTAGTCTACACATGAACAATATGATCAAAATATAACATTTCCAAGAATAAAGCTCACTCACATGTTATGACTCGATTACAACGTATAGATACTCGTCACCTTACCTATACATCGTACTCAACAACCAAACACGTAACAAATAAGCAAATAATACCTAATCCCTCAAGCTAAGGTTAGCCACAACACTTACCTCGCTCTTCCGGCCAAAATCAAGGCTCAATCACCGCTTTTCCCTTAAACGAGCCTCCGGACCAATAGAATCTAGCAAATTATCAACCAAATAATTCAATATAAGCCTTAGGAACTACCCATGATAGCAAGGAATTCAATTTAGGCCATTTTTGAAAAAGTCAACAAAAGTCAACACCCGGGCCCGCTTGGTCCGAACCCGAACTCGGATCAAAATCCGATTACCCATTCACTCCCAAGCCCGGATATACAATTGGTTTTGAAATTCGACCTCAATTTGAGGTCTAAATCCCCAAATTTCAAAATCCCTAGCTTCTACCCAAAAACCCCCAATTCCACCATAAAAATCCTAGATTCTAGGTTGAAATCTTGTTATAAGAAGTGAAAGATTGAAAGAAAAGAGTTAAGAATCATTTACCTATGATTTGGGGAAGAACTAGCCTTTGGAAAATCGCCTCTTGAGGTTTAAGTTTTGAAAATTTGGGAAATGAATCAAAAATCTCGTCCAAGTCCCCTTTTACACAGCTGCAGATGCGCATGTGCGACCTGAGCTTCGCAATTGCGAAGCTCGCAAATGCGAAGAACCATCGCAAATGCGAAGTCCTCCACACCTCTGCTGCCTTCGCAATTGCGAAGGTAAGTCCTCAATTGCGAACAAGACCCTCCGCAAATGCGACAAAAGGATCGCATTTGCGATAACTGCCCTACCCAGTGTTACTTCGCAAATGCGAAGAAGTATTCGCAATTGCGAAGACTGCATGGCCCAGCTTATGATCGCAATTGCGATGAAAGCCTCGCGAAAGCGGAACCTGCAGGGTTCGCAATTGCGATGCCTGATCTCGCAATTGCGAGATCAAAGGCCTACAACAGGTTCAGTCATACCAGCAAATTTTCCTAAGTTCCAAAACACTCTGTAGCCTATCCAAAACTCACCCGAGCCCTCGAGGCTCCAAACTAATCATGCACACAAGTCTTAAAGCATCATACGAACTTGCTCGTGCGATCAAATCGCCAAAATGGCATCTAAAACTACGGATTTAACACCAAAACACATGAAATTCTTAAGAACACTTAAAATTCCTATTTTCACAACCGGACGCCCGAATCACGTCAAATCGACTCCATTTTTTACCAAATTTCACATATATGACATAAATATTTTATTGAACCTGTACCGGGCTCCGGAACCAAAATACGGGCCCGATACCAACGAGATCAAACATTAATCAATTTCTTTAAATCCTTAGATTTTCAGTTTAACAATTTTTAACAAAAATTTATTACTCGGGCTAGGGGCCTCCGAATCCGATTCCGAGTATACGCCCAGGTCCCATATTTTATTACGGACCCTCCGGGACCGTCAAAATACGGGTCCGGATCCGTTTACTCAAAATATTGATCGAAGTCAATTAAATTCAATTTTTAAAGGCAAAAATTATTATTTTCTCAAATTTCCACATAAAGGCTTTTCGGAAACGCGTCCGGACTACGCACGCAAATCGAGAAGAAATAAAGTGAGGTTTTGAAGGCCTCGGAATATCGGATTGGGTGTTTTGAAACGCAAGATAACCTTTTGGGTCATCACACCCTAATATCTACCTTCTCCACCTTATCCATTAGACTATCAAATTCAGCCTGTGTGTATGCTTTTGCCACTGAGAAGTATATCTCGCTCAACTTTGAATGACTCTTTTGAATTTCTTATATACGTTGTTCCATAGATGCCATATACAAGCAAAATGTGGTACCGTTGGATACACTCTCGATACAGATTTGATTATGCTTTCATTCCTATATGAAACGATGCACATGTTTTCCCTCTCACCATATGCTTCCTTGAATTTCTCATAGAACCACGACCAAGCTGCATTGTTCTCTGAATCAATAACACCATATGCTAGTGACAGTATATGACCTGCAAATACAATTGCATACATATTAAAAATATGTATTTCAAAATTGAATAGGCAGTAGAATTAACAAATTTAGTAAAATCCCCATACTCACCTGCACCATCCAACGTGCTGGCCGAGATGAATGTCCCGATGTATGCCGATTTTAGGTGGCTGCCATCCACAACCACAATGAGTCTACAATGATCGAACCCCTTTATAAAGGCATACAAAGATATATACACATACATAAACTTATTTATTGACGATTTTACCATTCTAATGTGCGAACTAGGGTATGTCATATCCATTGTGTATAGGTACCCTGGTAATTTATTGTATGAATCAGTCGGTCCACCTCTCAAGAAATTCATTGCCTTTTATTTAGCCCGCCACGCCAACATGTAACTAACATCAACACCAAAATCTGATTTCACATCATCAATTATATCCTTTGGGGTATATTTTCCCTTATGATTATTAAGCTTGGACCAAATCATACCACCAATAAGACTACTACTTGCTTGACGTTGCTCATACACCTTATCCTTCAACGGACATGTATGCTTATCATTGAACTCTCTCACTTTGAATATTTATGATTTGTTAATGCTAGAAGCCTTAAATCTCCATTCACAATCTTCTGACATACATAATAATGTATGGGTGCAAATAATTTATCATTATATATGATCAGTATAAATGCATAAAAAAATATACTCATATACAATTGGATACATTGTTTATATATATATATATATATATATATATATATATATATATATATATATATATATATATATATATATACATCTTAAACCAAACAGTGAAAGTCACTGTAATAAATATTTATCAGTAAAATACATATGATACATGTTTTGAAATACATAAGACATTCATAAGTACAACAGTGAAAGTCATGTAAAAATATCCAAATACATCTAAATACACTAATACAATTTAAAAATTCTACTATGAATACAATATACAAAAAATTCTAAATACATAACATGATGTTCAACAAATTGTAATTAAGAACACTCAAACCTGATAGCATTAGACCTATCAACCCGGAATTGAAACCTTTTAGATGTTGCATAATGCTCCATCACCTTTTTCAATGTAGCCTTATCCTTATATACTTGTCCAGCCATAACCTCTCTTTGATTAGTTTTTGAAATTATCAAACCCGTGACCAGTTCGAACACCCCAATTGGTTCGCCTGAATTGACAACGTCAAGAGCAAGTGCATCATCTGTATCAAAATTATACCTTTGATTTGCTTCGTCAATTTGCACAAGGCCGCCATGAATTAAACTACCTCCAGCTACAACTTCTTTGTCAATTGTTGTTATGCACAAAGGATATATCCCGAATTCTCTATTCACTTTTTTCAACTCTACATACACCCTGTAACCCATGTCGTTGTGTATTTCCATTGGCGTGCAATTTCCTTCTACTTTGTATTCAATTTTAATGGACTTTGAGCTCAAATCTATGTCGAGTTGATTCGAAATTGAAGCAACCAAATCATTGTACGGCGCATACTCCTTTATCAGTATCCCCTCAATAGAATAATCGACATAGTTTCTCTCACTGTTCCACTTGCCAGAATGACGCAATAGCACGGTTAAACATGCCATATGTAAAATCGAATTATATCGAATTTCTGTGTACAATTGTATGAATCTCGAATTTTATTGGTTCAGAACAGAACTTCCACGAACGACAACAACAGAAAAAAGGAAGTATTGAAAATCTAGAGATTGCTCTGTTTTGTGGTATTTTTTCGGATGGGAAATCTTTTCTACAGCATGAAATACAGATTATGCGTGATATAATTGTGTTAGTTGAGTTATATTAGGAGACTATTTGGTTAATTGATTCACTTTCCGTTTTAAAACATCGGAAAAGACTATTTTTACGCAGCTTATGTTACTGTATTTACGAATACAGCTCGCGAATACAGTCGAATATAATAATTGATTAGCTGGACTTCCCCTGATTCACACCGAGTTTTGCTATTGTATTCATGAATAGAGTAGCTTAAATACATTGAGTACACCTTATAACAACTGAAAACATCGCTATAGAAAGTAATATAGTAAATGATAGCTACAGATAGCTAATAACCTCTAAACAATAGTGGTTTGTGAAAAAATTTCAATATTTTAAACAGAGTGTTTAAAAAGTGTCAAACTGGTGTCATTTTCCACTTGAGTAGAAGACATTGAGAAGGCTAAGTTTAGAGTGGCCCACAAAAACTGAAATATCTAATTGGGCCTATTGGGCCAAGTACCGCTCCTCTTCTTCAAACTCTTCTAAACCCCAAACTAAACAACTTTCAACTCAACTCCTATTGCACTTCAGTTTGTCAGAGTTGTTCTTCTTACTTTTTCAATGCCTGAGCAAAACGCCGACGAAACCAACACTGTCGAAACCTCAAACGTAAAACCGACGATAGTTCCTTGTTCTCATTCGGACACAACCCAAAAATCAGAACCAGTAAATGAAGAAATAGAAGATGAAGAATTAAGAAAACTTTTAGTGCCAAAAATAGAAGACCTCCCTCTCTCTCCTCCTTCTGCTGTTGAATCCAACTTCGTCACTTATTTTGCTCCTGGTAATGCCTATTTTGCCTTTTATTTTCGAATATCAAGTTTAAAGTTTTTTTTTATAAGTACTTTTTTTAAATTGTTGTTGCAGATTTTATGAAACCTGGGCATGATCAGTATGTACATCGGCATGCTAATGGGTACTAAAACGTAGTTTCTTTGTACTATAAATTGTTCTGTCCTTTAATTGGCATATTTTTTATTTGCTGAATTTGGAATTGGGTGATTGAAAGGTTATGTATAATTGGGCTAGCTCGGACTCATGTTGCTTTTAAAGATGAAGGGGGAGTTAGTTCAGTGGATTTCAATGTAGGGAAGTCTGATCGGAGTGGAATCAAAGTTACTGGAAAGCGAAAAAAGGTACTGCATTGAGCTCTTGTGTTGAATCTAATTTTTTCTTTCTTAAACAAAAATAAGGAAAATTAAATTCATTTTGAATGAGAGTAAATGTTGGATCTTTCTGGTGAACTTAAGTTAAATAAAAGAAAAAGATTGCACCTTTCTATTAAGGCAGCATATTTTATTCTTGCCAGTAATTGCAGTTTCATAAGCTATTAGTTGTGCTTAAGACTGCTGCAAGATGAATGTCTAAAAGTGTTGTTGGATAAAAGTTGACTCTAATAACTTTAATGAATAGATTTATTGTTATTTTAGGTCATTACTTGTCTTAACTTTTAAATATGTTAAGTGTCACAAGGTAATGGCTTTTCTCTTGTAAATCTCCATATATCTGGACTATCATAATTCTTATACTTTTCCAATGAAGAAAAGTATAAGAAAAGCTACCCTTCTCAGACCCCTCACCTGTGGGATTTTACTGGGTTGTTGTTGTTCCGGTAAAGAAAAGCTAGCAAGTTGAAAACGCTTATTTGCTTAAGTTTTACTGGTATTGGATTGCATAGCTTCTGGTGAAATATTCCTCAAATTTCTAGTCTTGAAATAAAAGGCTTTGATATAATTATTAAGCTTCATCTCTATAATAATATTATTTTGTTGCCTATTTGCAAACTTGACTATGGACAAGTTTTTAGAACCTCACCATATAAAAAAAGCTATTTCTCATATGGAATTGCAGAGTCAGCAGTAAATTTTGTATGTGGATAATACCACATCAATTTTACCCTTTTACTTCAGCACTACAAGTGATTGAAATATATGACCACACAAGGTTTTGTTCTTAGATTTCATAGCTCCGTGTGTACATGCTTCAGTCATTTGTGACAGCATATTATATTAGCTACTTAGCGAACACAAGTCATCATGGCCTTGTACCATCATCTTGCACATAAGCACAAAATATATGAACTATACAATTAAAGCTAATCTGTTATCGCTTTTGTGCTTTGTGCTTCCAGTTTAATGAAATGAGGTTGCCACTTTGTTCCTATGCAGAATGCCCAACATTTTGAGTCTAATACTGCATTATGTAAAGTCTGCACAAATGATGCTTCGTATATTGTGAGGTAGGGGATTTATCTTCTTACGCTCCTTTCTCCGACAGAGTTGTTCTTGAAATCTTTAAAAAGATGGTTTTACTCATGTTTGCAGGTGTTGTGTCAAAGGCTCTCTATTAGAAGTCAATGATCGGTTGATTAAGCAACCAGATATGCTGAATTCATCGGTAAAAACATTTAGCTTGTGGCCTTGTGCTAATTTATATTCTATGTTACCTCGGATTTCTTACCGTGAGTGCATGTCCTCTTCATTTTTGCTTTTATTTTCTGGTAACTGATGCAAAAATTCATTGCAATTAGCATCATTTGTATTAGCAAAGCTTATGACTTTTAAACTGTTCATTCTCATGAAGTTGATATGGTTTTCTACATGTCATATACGTCAATGTCGTTTATCATTAGCTGTTTTGTTAAGATATCCAGCCTAACCTTAATCACTTTCCCATGTTTCACTTAGATATCCATTTGATAACATAGTTCTGTTTTAAATCGTCAAAATTGTGTGTCCATTTTTGAATTACTCCCTCCTTCCAACCTTCTTGGCATTTTTTGCTTATTGAAGGTTTATTTGCGTTAGCTGAGTTGAACATAGAGCAGTTCATCTTCTTAACTCAAACTTTAAATGTTTGAAAACCGACACGAGAATACATTGAGGCACACTTGCATATATGGGCTGTGAAAGAGGGAGCGCATGGTCTGAAAATTTGTTTGATCATGAGAAGTAACAATCAATTCCTTGGTCCTTTGCTCAAACGATATATTCAACTTCTTTTTCTACTTCTTGCTATCTATGGTCTCGCAGATTCTAATGCTTTCTTGAGTTATCTTTATGTGTTGCCGTTAGCTACTCTGGTCTTACACTCTTACTGCTTTGTCCATATTACTTATTTTGTTAGTTCAAAACTGGTTATCTACTTGAAAGCTTTGAATTAGTTGTTTATGAGCTCTCTGAAAGACATATCAATTGGGTTGTTTGTGATCTTCATAACGCTGTTCTCAACAAAAAATGAGAATAGTCCTGACACTAAGGCTTTGTGAATGTATAGAATTTGGCAGCTCATGATCACAATGCTGTGGCAATTGTTTATATTCATGATGATAAAGATCTTGGAACCATCACATTTATTGAATCTAAAAACCAAATAAAGTTTGTAGGCTGAATTGTCAGAATACAACTAAATGTTTGACTATGCAACTTGAAGGGTGATAAGACAATATATGTGCAATTAAAAGATGTTTTGCACATTATTTTCATTAGAAAAGGCTATATTGTCTCTGATGGTGGCATGTTTGTGTTTCTTTAATCTCCTTGAAATATCTCATCCTTAATTCACACCTAGGTTTGGTTGATGTCGACAAAAGGAACTGAAATTAGGATATGCATGACCTTCATGATAAAAGAGAAGTCTTGTTTTGTCTTTTTGTTTCAATAGTTAATGTGTTCCAAGTGACAGTAAGTTTCGTTTCAGTTGATTGTGCCAGTTATGAGATTTTGTTTTCTTGACATCTTCCTCGTGTTATATTTACAATAACACAACTGGTTGAATATTGTTTCCTCGTCTGTAACATCAATCACAGGCAGATAGGGAAGGATACATTGCAATTATAATGCCAAAGCCCGCAGATTGGGTCAAAGTCAAGGCCACTTTGCTGGGTGCGGAGGAATATAGAGAGTTGAGAAAGGATATGTTGTGAACTTGTGATAAATGCGTAAGGTTGCAGATCAGCTCATTGAAGGCAGAATTTGCATGATTTGGAGTTTAGACAGTCGAGAAAAGTTTGCTGATTGATTCAGTTCCTGCGATGATTCACTTTCTGCAAGAGAAAGGTCTGCTACTTCACTAAGCTTCTGCTTTTGGCTTACAGAAGAACATCTTCAAAGTTGTAGGCAAATGCATTCTTTGGGCACAATGTCCTCATTTCAGGGTTTACAATTTCTCTTAGTTTAACTTAATTAACATTTTCATTACTCTTTTCTGGTGTATTATTTGGATGGCATGGAGTTTTACTTGCCCCATCGGTCCATAATTTCTTTTCAGATATGATTAAATAACATATATGAATTGTTAATATATCAGTATAACATTTCTAGATGATAGTATATTGCTAGAACTAGGAAAATGAGAAGAATCTGAACTTGCAAAGTTAAACTAGAAACACAAAGTGGGGGAAATGAAGTTTTTCCATTATTGGAGATACAAACACCAAAAAATTTACCAAACAAAACTGGAGAATCAAATTTATGTTCTCAGTCTCTGTGTAGTCATTTTCATTCAATAAATTGCACTAACTCATTTGCTGACCATTTCTTGTAAAACCATCCTTCTTGATCTGTTTATAGTAAGGAAACACAAGCAAACATGCTCTTCAAGTTCCTTCAACTGCTCCATAAAACAATGTTTGTTAATACTGAAATCCCTTATCACTTCCTTCAACATATCATCATTTTTCTTTCTTGCACACATATCAGCTACAGATATATTATGTTCAGTTTCATCATATAATCTCCTCACAAGCCGACTCATCGTGTCAAAATCATTAATCAATATGTACACTCCTTTTGCTGCTACATCAAGCTGTGCTATTAGTATTTCAAGTGAACTTGAACTTATTGCCTTTTTATCCACCTTGAATCTTTTCTTTAACAGCTTAAATGAGCAAAATACCAATCCAGGTGCAGCTATAATACAAACCATACTATGAAGAACTAAGACCAACAAAGCTATGAGAATTCCAGTATACCCTATCGCGATACTAATCCCAAATACCTTCTTACAAGATCTCAAGAACTTCATCCTCCTTTTAACTCTTCTGAATTGTGATGTTAGTTTCTGAAGCAAAACATCATGCCCTTCGCGTGTGTCTAGAAATTGTACTCTGTTAACAACTGAAAAGGGATTCTTGTAGGAAGCAAATGAAGCAAGTTCTCTATATATACCATAACAATGACTTGAATCTGGCTCCATATTTTTCATTAGTCTAATAACCTTTCTGATTTTCCTATAATTAACTCGGGTTTTTCGGACACTTTGAAGCAGTAACTCACAAATTCTGCATGCTTCTGAGGTAATATCAAAGTAGTTAACAATAAGAGGATGAAGTTGACATGATTTAGGAATTTCAGCCAACACTTCTTGACAAGGTTCAAGTAAACTTTTAGAGAGATTGGCATTAAGTTGAACAGAAGAAGAGGACGAGGATAATTTATGATCTTGACCTAATTCTAACTGTCCTTGAACTTTATTGTATATTTCTACGTAAGACTTAGTTCTTAAGGCTTCAACATACTCTTCATTCACATTTGACTTGTTCACCAAGCTACCTGAACCGTCTTTCCCATCTCTACCTGAAAAAATATCGCCGACGGCAAAATCGAATCAACATTTTAGCAAACGAGTTTAACTTCCATACACCAACAATACAAAGTTTTACGAATTCAAAAATAAGCATGAAATTCATAAGGGTTACGAGTTGAAGTACCTCTGAAACTTTTAAATTCTTAGAACTAAAAAGATTGAAGATAACAACAAAGATATGTATGACATAAATTTCAAGTAGAAAAAAAAAGAAGAAAAATTGTTGAGAGGAAGATATATGTGGAATTACTCACGTTGCTTTCTGAGAGTCGATTTCAACTTGGACCAGACCAATTTTCTCATTAGATGCATGTTGAAAGAAGGACAAATGATATGATTTTCCAGAATACAAGCTCTGAAAGCAACTGATAATCTCTTTATATATATTTCTCCTCTCTGTTTCTTGAAAAAAAGCAAAGTTAAAGCTTGAAAAGGAAATTGGTGACTTAAAAGATAGATACATTTATATAACGTTTATCACACGTTTGCGTCTCCTACACTTTCTCTATTTCTCCATCTCTCTACGTGTAAAGCATATATACATTGAAAAGGATCCAGAATTTGAACTTTATGGGTTCAAGTTCGAAATTCTACCATGGGTCGTTTGGTTAACCTAGTTCGATATTTATTATTTATACTCATTTCTTTTTAGCATATCTATAGGGTTTGAGCCAAAGTTACTAGGTTCGGAGGAATCCTAAGCTTGTATATTAGGTTGGTCTATCTCTTAGACAAAAGATATTTACAAGCAACCCTTCTTACAAAAAAAATAAGGGGGGCTTTTTAATCTTGAAATTAAAGCATGTTAACTACTACAACATGTAAAAATATGATCTAATCGTACAGAATAATTTTACATTTTTTATGTTTATAAGTTAAACCCTTTCAATGAATTATGTAAGCTACTTGTATTTGCATTTTAAGTGTCTTAGATAATGAAAAAGTAATTTACAGTATTAATGTATAGAAGTGAAATTCAATTCGATGAGAGCAAAATATTTGTCCTAGATTGTAAAAAGAGATTCGATAGTCTAAGTGATTTTTTTAAAGCTAGCTATCTTTTAGATGAATATATTACTGTTGCTTTGAGGGGAAAAAATTAATCAAGGGAAAATAAAATGAGGGCAACATCACCACACGATTGTGGATGATATTAGTTGCAACATTATCAAGAAAACAAAAAATTATGATTAGAATAAGTTACTGATAAGGCCTCAAATTTACTAATTAATGCATGAGTGCCTTGTAAATGATGTTTTTCTATGATTTAGTAGGGAGACACATACTTACTAATCACAATTAGGTAGTGATTATGTTTGAAGATTTCCTAATAAAGAAAGACGGAGATATTTTGAAGCGCTAGTTAGTTAGTTAAATACGTGAACTTAAATGAATTTTCATTTATTTCTTGGAGTCCACGTTTAACCTTCTTAAGGATATGGGAATAAGTCACATGATGTCTCCATCTTTACTTGGACTTAGTATTATCACGTGAGACAACATGAATTTAGTTATTTTAATCTTGCTTACTTTTTAACTGGTGCGGTTCAAAAAGTGAATTCAAAATTTAAACTTTAAAATTTTAGGATTGAACCTATTATATTTTTTAAATTATGCTAATCTTGCTTACTTTTTAATTGGTGAGGTGGAAGAGGAAGTGCGTAGTCAACACGCACATAATATTCATTCGGTATCTGATACTCACTGATTCCATCAATTCGAATATTCGAGAATTACAAGAAAATACACATGATTTCATATCATAACAAAAAAAGGCTCATATTTTTAAGCTTTACTTGACCTAGCCCATATTGTACATATTTTGAAAACACTAGCTCTTGCAAATTCAAAATCTGTGTTCTAACCATTGCTTCAAAAAGCTACGGAGTTAAATTTGTGTTCTCACAATTATTGCTTTCACTCTATCTTCTTCTCACATCTTTTACATGGGCCCGTTCTCCATTACTGCTTCTCCCCATATGTCACCTGGTTGCAATGTAAAAAAATTAAAGAAGTCCACCATTGAAGGCCATTCAAAGCTTTGCTTTCGAAAATAGAATTTTTTGAGTTTGTTAATTGTTTGGATTAGGTGTTGTTCCAATTGATTGAAAATATCAAAATGATTTCAAAATTTTAAAGTTGAAGTGATTTGGAGTAGATTTGAGTTAAATTTCAGAAAAGACGCAAGGAAGAAGACGAAGTCAGTTTTTTTTTATAATTATGTATAATCTGGTATAATAGTGTATAAACACATCTTATACACTTTTATACACCTTTATACAAGCGTCTATAGACGAACTTCTTCCACGATTTTTAGTTGCAATTCTTGTTCAAAACCAGTCCAAATCTCCATTAAATGTTTTCAAATTTTATATACAACCTCCTTATACTATTTCTAACAAGTCTAAATAACACCGGCTCCAAATTTCTCACAAAATAAAATTCGGAATTTAACCCACATATTTAAGCTTGTTAAAAATCTAATTTTCACCACCCAAATGGATTTGGATTGTTCAACTAATATTTGAGTCACAGTCACTGATCAAAAATTAAACTTCAAAGCTTGAGCAATCTTTTTTTAAAATTAAATAGTAATTTTGAGAACCTATTGTAGTTGGATGTTGAATCTTAGCCTATTATTTTTGGGCAAGTTGGTTGTAAATTGAAATATTGGGCTATAAAATTGAAAAATAGGAAGTCCAATTGTTCTTATATAAAATTTTCCCGGATTAAAAAGGAGAATACTAATATGAATTTCTCCATATTCCTAGACATGTTCAAGTTCTCATATAATAGGAAATCCATTGACCAAAATCAGATTTTACATATGATTAATTAATGTAGATTTACTTTTATTATTTTAGTAGATTTGATATTGAAATAGTAAACGTTTGAGTACATAACGGGGGAAGGTAACAGTAAATGCTTTAGATTGGAAATAAAATACTATGGGATTCTATCCACAATTTAAACGTGCATGCGTTATATTAGGTAGACCACGTATTTGGTAAATAACTTCTTTTTGTCCTTTTTCTCTTTTTAAACCCTTTTTGTAATATTTCATTTTCCTTAATTTTGTCATACAACAATAATTAAGATGTCAACCTTCGAGAATCCTCACAAAAACTAATTCCAAGTTCCAAATTTTGTATTAGATAAGCATAATACATTAGCACCCGTTTGGCCATAAATTTTATGTATATTTTTTCAATTTTTTTTTTTGAAAACATTGTTTGTAATATGATCAGTTTTTGAAAAAAAATTGAATTTTTTTTTCCAAGTTCCCAAAAACTAGTTTATGACAGTTTTTAGGTGAAATTAAAATTCTTTCACGCAAAACTTGAAGTTCTTTTCAAATAAAATGCACGCCCAGATACAAATTTAACTTTTAAAAATTATTTTTCAGCACAATTTTAAAAACTATTTTTCAAAGTGCAAAACTTGGCTTAGGCACAGTGTTTGTTACGATTACCACAGCCATCAAATAACAAAGATCCCAAGTAGCCATGGCCTTTTATTTTGTTATATTTTAATGTTTTATTTCGATCGACAAACTCTTCATTTGATCTTTCACTCAATGCATTAGTTGGAATTCAAGAAAAAAGAAGAGTTATAATGTAAGATCTGATAATTAATGGAAATTATTAGCTGAGGAAAGGATCTAACTACAATCTATGCAAAAACTGAAGCGTATAATGGGAATTAATTATTACAGCTTTTAGGTAAGGTAAGCTATAGATTCTATTTTACAGTTATTGCTTTAAAACCAATAAGGAAAGGATTTGACTATAATCTTTTGCAAATACCTATTCCTTAGGTAATTAGATATTATCGGATTTAAAAATGGTAACTAAATATTGTTGGGTTTTTAAGCATTAAAATAGGCTTAAAAGAGGGTGAGTGAGAAATGGAGGGAAAATGAAATATTTATGTTTCATTTGAGATTCTCTCCTTGACAAAGGGACATTGTCCCATATTGGAAGAGTAAGAGGTTTTTGATGGGAATATAAGCAATTGCTCTTCTTCTAGCTCTTAAAGAGTTGAGAAGAAGGCAAGCCTCGCGCCGTCGTCGCTCGCTTCGGCTTCGGCTTTGGTCAAATGATTGATTGATTAATTTTTTGGACCAAATTTATTTGTTAATAGTAAATATTAACAGAAATGTTATTAAATATCCGTTTTAATAATAGAATATTAATATTAATAATATTAAATCCAACGGAATATTAAAAGTTTTTCCGTTATCCGTTTTCCGTTTTTCGGTTGTGTAACTGAAAATTAACCTCCCTCTTGAATTCCCGGTTTATTATTGCGTAAATAGCCATTTATATTATGATATTTATGCTATGACCGTTTTGCATAAACAGTCATTCTGAAGAGTTGCACCTCTTCAGTTTTCAGCCCAACATTGGCTATAAATACAAGTCCATTCTCTCAGATTTTCCATACGATTTTCTGAGTTCTCCTCCTTTCTTCTGCATACTTTTAACTTCAAAGAAAGCAACAGTAAGTGTAATTTGCTACTGAACTTTGTGTTCGCTGAAACACTGGGGTTTTAAGTACCACTACACTAGTGTGTAATTCGTTCTATCGTTCTATCCTGGGAGGAAACAATCTATAACCTTGGGTACTAGGAGGGGATTAAATTCCTTAAGAAAACACTGTGAATTCAGTGGGCTCGGATTAACTTTTGTTTCATTTACATTTTCTGTTTATATTATATTTTATTTTCTCCAGAATTATTTTATAAATACAGTATACTAACAAATATTATTATGACATACTAGTGACATTGTCGGAAGAATTGGAAAAAAAAAACGAGTCAACAAACTGGTATTGGTCCGGTAAGCCGAACCCCCTTCGTCCAAAGATATACTGTCTATATAAGGTCAAAGTTTTATATATATATATATATATATATATATATATATATATATATTAAATGTTGAATCCATTTAGCCTTTTCATATATTTATCTTTTTTATTTTTATAATTTCCTTGGTGAAAGTTTTGTTTCCGCGCACTGTATCTGTCTTATGGTCAAGCAAACACTCTCTTAAATTGTAAACGTTAATTAAATTGCATAAACACAAGAATTGCATAAGCTTCAATGTTTGTTCTCTGCTAAAACAGAACCAACATCAAAAGTACTAAATTTAAATTTTTTATTTAACTCATGCAAATATTAACATTATCGATCATTTTGCTAGTCTCAAATCAATCATTCACAATTAATGGTTAATTTGTCTAGTTAAGATAAATATATCATTAAGAAAAACCTAAGGAGTACAAAAAAATTAGTATTCCATCAATACATGTTGAGTTCACTAGCGACTCGTTTGGAGTTGTTATGTATCATTTTATAATGTATCGTATCGTATTGTTGTATACAGTATTTAGATAAATTGTATTGTTTGCCATTGTTTCGTGATATCATGCACCAACATCAAAAGTACTAATTTCAAGTTTTTATTTAACTCATGCAAATATTGACATTATCATCTTTGCTAGTCTCAAACCAATCATTTACAATTAATGGTTAATTTGTCTAGCTAAGATAAATATATCATAAAGAAAGACGACCTAAGGAGTACAGTAAAATTAGTACTCCATCAATACATGCTGAGTTCACTAAGCATGATACTAAACCCTAAAAACAAAGTTAAAATAAAACACAAGACATCAAAAACCATGATCATAGAATTAAACTAGACCACATTTGATCTCTTGCAAAGTTTCAACAATTCTTGGACAACTTCATCAATCTCTTCATCTCCTTTGACTCTTATTGTTTCACTCATTTTCCTTGCTTTTGCCCTAATGGATTCTCCCCTTTGTTCCAAAACAACAAAATTGATAACTTGAGCTATTTTTTCACTATCAAGTTTACCATGTTTGTCTCTAACAACTTCCAAACCAACCCCTACTTCTTCCACAAGTCTAGCATTCAATGGTTGATCAAGATGCATGGGCATAGCAATTATTGGAACGCCGAGTTTCATACTTTCCATTACAGAATTCCATCCACAATGACTAACAAATCCTCCGATATTAGGGTTTCCTAATATTTTTACTTGTGGTGCCCAATCTTCAACTACCATTCCCCTTTCCCCTACTTTCTTGAAAAACCCTTGTGGTAATGCTTGTTCAAGTTTGAGTTTTTCACCTTTTGGAAACCTCAAAACCCATATGAAATTAACCCTACTTTGCTCTAGCCCATGAGCAATCTCTTCCCTATCCTCTTGAGATAGAAAATATTCACTTCCAAAAGAAACAAAAACAGTTGACCCTTTTTCTTTCTGATTCAACCATGTTAAAATTTGCGAGTTGCCATCTTCACTTGTTGTTTCTTGAACAAGTGGACCAACGGGGATGATTTTCTTCTTAGTTAAACTAGATATATAATCACAATATTTACCATCAATTTCCTTAAAACCCTTGATCAAAACAATGTCAAAAGATCTCTTAAAACACAACTTAACACTAGTTTTATCTTTTTGTTGTTGCTCAATAGGCTCCAAATCTTGATTTTTCAGCATACGTGTCAACTCATAATCACGATAATAAATAGAGGACGAGAAGGGAAATTCCATATTAGGGTACCTGAAAGTATGAAACATGTACGAAAACATGGTTGCACTACTTGTGACAAATACAACTGCTGGAATATTTTTTTCCAATGCTAGCTTTGGTGCCCATGGCTGAAGTAAATCATATAGAAGTAAATCCGGTTCAACAGTATTGAGAATTTGGCTGAAAATTGGACGTGACTTCGCGAATGCCTTCTTAAGTGTGGACATGAGATGGGGCGGGAGGCCATTGGTTGTGTGGTAATGACGAGGAAGATCGGAAAGAGATGGAAGTCGAAGTTCGACGAGATGAATTTTCTCCGTTAAGTTTTCGTTAATAAGCTTTTGTTTGATTGAAATGAAATTTCCAGGAGTTGAGCATAAGAAAATGGTGAAGTTTCTTGTTATGAGCTTTTTGGCTAACTCAAGAAATGGAGAAATGTGTCCATGTCCTAACCATGGAAACATCAAAATACGAACTGGTTTTTGGTTGATGATCTCCATTGAAGCATCCATGAAATTATATTGGAAAACTGTTTTTTCAATCTTTGATTCTCTATTTTTTTAGGCTAATGTAGTTGAGAAGGGTGATGTTGTTATGAATAGAGACTTACAATTTATAATGGAATTCATTGTTATAATTATGTTAAATTTTCATATAAATGGAAAGTAGGTCTTGAACGAAAATCTAATATATATTTTCCAAGTTTTAAGACTTTAATCTTTTTATCTTGTGTATCCTAAGATCATAAAATAAGATGAAGAATTAGCTTAAATAGCCGCTCGTCTAATCTCTTAAACTAAAAATAACCACCAGATACATAATACATGTATAACTATGTATAATTTATATTTACCTACTAGAAAAAGTAAACAAGGAATCTGACCGGCTATTTGTATAACAGAATAGTTACGTTATTGAGGATATAGAATTTATCAACAAAGTCTTCATCTGATATTCATTTAATTAATGCATGACTTGGTCTTTCAAGGAAAAAAAAAGAGTCATAGAATGGAAAGTGTCGTGATAACTTAATGGAAATTCGGTACGAACAGATTTAGTACAATAAAGTGGGGGAATCATATTCGTAACGCTAATAAGGAATAGATAACTTAAGTTGATTACCAATATTAGTCATTAGATAATTCCTCTAATTTTATACATATTCACTTTCGAAAATACTAATATGCGGATCGAATTATCCAGTTCTTTAAATCATGAATTAATTTTTCAAATTATGAAGAGATAAACAAAGGACTTTAATACATTTCCTTCGGGTGTGGGGCACTTCTTGCTGAAAATTTATATAGTCTATATAAGGTTTATTTTTTTTATGTATATGTATTAATTAGATGTTGAATCCCTTTGATTTTACGCGTGTTCACTTTTTTTATTTTTTGAATTTATTTGGTGAAAATTCTACCTTCACCTCCCGTACATATTTCTGTGAGTTCGCTTTTTCGTATTTACCATTTAAAGGGGAATAAAGAAAAATAATTACAAGTTATTATCCTATATATATAAAGCTATTGTACATTTAAGATACTCTAATTTAATGGTATCATTAGGAGGAGGATACTCCAATTAGTGATACGTTACTCATTAACTAATTAACGTACTCCGTTTACAGTTATTGCTTTAAAACAAACAAGGAAAGGTGCAAATATTTTTTCCTTTTGGACAAACTTTCTCCAAAAGTTTCAAACTAATCCTTTGAGTTAATAAAGGTAAGAGAAGCGCAAAAGATATTCTTACATTTTTGTAATATATGCAGCATTTTAAGAGTTACGTTCTTAGATATTCTTGGATGCCATAAAAGGTAATTAATTATTCAAGTGATATTATCGATAAAATGGAAGGAAAATAGTCTTTACGATCAAAAAGTAATTACAAGTTACTTTAATTATATATATATATATATATATATATATATGAATTTTGAAAATCTTTAACCAATGTGAATTTAAAAATTTTATTTTCACACTTCTTCCAAAACCTCATTAAAACAAATCCAACTATGAAAACAAATTGCCATTTGATATGAAATTACAATTACAGATTGTATTATAATATATTGCATATGCAGAAATTTGAAATCAATTGATTTGATAACGGAAATACTAAGAATTTTAGGTGTAATTTTGATAAGTTATGCGTCTTTTGTTTTGATGATTTGACAAACTTCATGAGAGAACCAAATAAGGAACCTGATACAATTAGTTTCCTTGCGTTCAGAGTAACTAGTCAGATGTCTGGTTCAGTTCTCAATGAAATTAGATAAGGGAACAATAGAGTGAACAGATAGGGATCAATTCCCCTGGTCGTCGTGCGGTCAACTCTACAGCTGTAAAAGCTGTTGCACTGTATAGTCTGGTAGGTTGCTGCACTGTACCGTCTGGCAGCAGTAAAGCAGCACAGCTGTAACTTGCTAAGGCCAAACTAAAGGACACTTAATTGCATCATCCTTGATGACATCACACACACATATTATCAACATGAGGCAAGTGATTTCATTTTCTCTAACACTTGCAAATTCAAAAATCATATTCTCCCAAGGCTAGCCATCATCTCTCTCAAGAACAAAGCTGCTGCAACTTCAAGGACCAGATCTAAAGATTGAAGATATCTTAAGTCCTTAGGTCTGTTGAGTCTTTGTTATTTTGTTCTTCATTTGTAATCCTACACTACTTTCAAGAAGTGTCTTTGTAGGACGGATTTAAACTACTGTTTGGTTTAGTTTCTTGACTAGAGTTAGTTAAGGGTTGTTGCTTTGTAATAGAGTTATCGCAAATGGCTTACAATAGAGTTATTGTAAGGGGTGAGGTATTAAGAGTTTAATTCCTAGATTGCAATAGGTTGTAATATGAAGTTTGCTCGGTTTAGTGGAGTTGAAATCCTACTAGGGTAGGTCGTGGTTTTTAATCCCTTGAGCAAGGAATTTTTCACATATCGCGTGTTCTTTATTTACTGCCTATTTACTGTGGGAGCAGATAGAGAACCTGGTTCCCTGTACTGTTTGGTTTTATAGTCTGTTGCTTATTGTGGGAACCGGTAGGGCTTTGATCCCTAACGGATTTTCAGTGAAAATGATTAGACATTTAATACTTTCAATTATGGTTTTCGTCTTTACTATTTCGACCGATCATTTTTAAGTTTCATCTCTATGTCTTTGACATATCCTAAGGTTTTGATTCTTTGATTATTTATCTTGTTGTCTTTTGCCTGTTATCTTTAACTCTGTCAATTAAGTTGTTAATTGATTTGCTTACCTAAAATAGGGTTTGAATTCAGTACCCATATTTCCTTATTTATGTTTTACCTGCTCTTACCCTATTTATGTATCCGTATTATTGGCTTGATTGTGTGTTCTGATTCCTAATTGATTCCGAAAACTGTTTCTTACCTTATTAACCTTGCTCTTAATTACAGATTGATTCTATGTGAGATTTTTCCTTAAATTAAGTGGTACTTATTTGATCATGTCCTCTTAATTGATTCCTAACTGATTACTAATTGATTTTTCGTACCTTATGTATGTGTGATTGGTTCATTACCTTATGTGACCTACCCTATTGCATGCTATAAAAACCCTTCTTGTCTTGAATTCTGATTGTCAAAACAGACTCTGACACTTACACGAACACACTCAGAAAGAAACACACACACACACACACAAACTCTTGCTCTCACCTTTCTGTTACTTGTGTTTGCTACATTGTCTAGCCGGCTGAAAGCCAAGGCTAGACTATTGGATTCTGCATACTTTCAACTTCCTGTTTGCTATTTCTTAACTGGTATGTCTCCACTTCTGCCATCATTCAATATGTTATGTAATTAGACCTATGTGCTTCATGCTTATTGATCTTAATCAGCATGTCTACTTCTATGTAATTAGATCTATGTGCTTCATGTTTATTACTCTTAATCAGTATGCCTACTTCCATGAAATTAGACCTATGTGCTTCTTGTTTTTCAGCATGTCTGTTAAACCTATGTCTATTTGTTTCTCAACTAGCATGATTTCTGTCCTGATTTAACTGTTCACCCCCTAACAGGTTCCTGAATAATTCATGATTTTATATGCTTCCAACTTTTGCTACCCTTCTGTATAACTGTCTGATTGGGACCCTAATCCCAGCATGCTATTCTTTAATACATGTCCATAGGATAACCTAGTGATAACTAGTGAACTAAGTCAATCCCCAGGCAATATGGAACTTTGATTGAACTAGCTGTGACTCTTTTCTGCTGTGTTGTTGATTGATATCTGAGCTCAATCTGGTAAATGTGGTTCTGTTGCAAATGTTGATCTTGTGATCTGTTTCTATGCACTTCTGAAATCCAAACCATATTTTTCCCTAAAAACTATCTCCTACTTTTATACGCTATTTTCAACTCCTAATCTTAGTTAACTAGGGTCTTGCTACCCCCAATGTGAGCACTGCTTAGGGTCCATGAGACTTCTCTGAACTCTGACACATTGGGGCTAGTTTCCAATCCTTTATGAACTCCTTCTGAACATTTGTTCTCTAGTGTGAGCACTGCCCTGGGTTCTCGAAGCCCCTGGGAACTCTGACACACTAGAGATTTGGGTTCTTGGTGCTTTGCCAATGGTTACTGTGTATCTCTGAGCTTAGCTGTTATGGTTTGAAGGCCTGGGCTATCCGGATGCATTGGGCCTGCTGCAGGCCTCCAATAGTTATATACTTTGTATTCTATTCATTTGCTTATGGTCTGTAATAATTATTTGTAATAACGATTGGGCAATAGTGAATTGGGGAAAACTGGGGCTAGTTTAATGTTTGCATGAGAATGGGGTAGAAAACCTGCTTTAGGTGCCTGTTTCTTTCAAATATTTTTCACTACTATATGTTAGATATCCTACCTAAAGGTTATTTACTCGTTCAGTTATATTCTTTTACTGCATGCAGTAGATAACATGCCTATAGGTATTTGTTTTAATACATTCTGTTACTATGTGCGGTAGATAACATGCCTAGGATCAAAATAGTTATGAATATCCCGTCAAGATTCACTACTGCATTTGAATCATGCCTACAAAGTTTCAAAATCATTTCTGCATTTTAAAAATCACGCCTATAAAGTTTTAAATCATTTTTGCATTTAGATGCCATGTCTATAGGAACTTTCAGAATCATTTCTGCATTTAGATACCATATCTATAGGATATTTCAGATGATAGATACCATGTCTATAGGAAATTTCAGAACCATTTATTTGCATTTAGATACCATGTCAATAAGAAACTTCAGAATCATTTCTGCATTAAGATACCATGCCTATAAGGTCTTAAGATCGGTTCTTCTACACTTAGGTATCATGCATGTAGGGTCTAAAAGATAAAAATCAGCCTGCTAAAAACAGTAACTGTTTACAGCTCAGATACCCGGTTTATAAAGTTCTGTCCGACTATCACTTAGGCAATCTTGTAGGTTAATTGGATTCTGGGTTTAAAATTGCTATTTTCCTGCTGCTTGAAACCTGCCCAAATTCAGGAAGTAATAAGATCAATAGGCAAACTGATTAGGTATTCACTGCCTCGCCTTAATGAAACTGCTTTATATTTTGTGCTCATCTAGATATCCTGCTATAGGACTTTAAATCGTTTAAAAGTTGTTTGTTTGAGGCGTGCAATTGTTTGCTTATTTGTGGAGGTAAATATGAACCCCTTAATTGCATCTTTGTGTGATAGTCCTATTTGATTTTTTGTTTGTCGCTTAGTTTTCTCCTTTTAAAACAACATAAGTGAGTCTAGAGCTTCCTTAAATAGAGGTCCTAAACACCTCCAGGGCCACAGGCAAGGGACGGGTAATGCACGCATAAGGCACGTACTATTAGAACGCTTAGGTAACAATAATTAAGAGGAGGGTAATCGTGTAGTAAAGGATATGATGACCTGTGCGCTAATGCTATGTGTAGCACCTCAATTTGGGGACGATTACCAAGTATTGCACATAAGTGATCCTATAGGCTAAAAAAAACCTAGGACCGCTTTACTCCCTGTTTTTAAAAGTAATGTATGTTTGTTTATCTGCTTATAAAGACTAATTCGCTTAAATTGAGTTTGGCCGGGACCCACCGCTGTGGACCTCGAGGGGTGCCTAACACCTTCCTCTCAAGGTAATTTCGAGCCCTTACCCAATCTCTGGTAATGCAAACCAGTTTATGAGTTATTTGCTTTAGGTGCCCTAATTCACCTTAAATCCGTTAGGTGGCGACTCTTCCAATTTCATACCCAATTCCAAAAGGAAAGGAGTTGTCCCAAAAATGTCGAAACCCGGACTCCGCGAGGAAAAAGGGGGCGCGACAACATGGCAACTCTGCTGGGGATTCAGACTCTTACCATAACAAACTTGTTTTATGAATTAGTCTTGAACATGCTTTATTCTGTTGATACATGTGCACCCTTTCCCTTTTCCCCTTATCTGGATTTAATTGCCTATTTTTCAAGTATTTATTATTTCCTTTACTACAGAAGCTGACTTGTCTCCTTGTTTTCTTTCTTAAACGTCTTTCAATTATTAAATACTGCATTTATCATTCTTTTAACGTGCAAATACGTGACAACATGCTATTTATTGTTGCATAAATCATGCTCAACATCATATTCCACTCGTGCGTAATCAATCCTATAGCAACGCTTGATGAGTGTTTGCGCCCTTCCTATATATCACCCTTTAAATCCGGAAAGGCGTATTTGCGGTAAAACTGTCAATCAGCGGTGCAGTGAACGGTTCCGTGCCTTTCCCCCTCAAGTTGTCCGCTTGAGGGTACCAGTCTAGACCTCTCTAGAAACCTTACTCTGATTAATTGTACATGCATCATGGTCAAACCTAGCCGGGTTAATATGTTGTCTACATAATAACCCTTTAAGACAAGCCTCGTCCAAAAGTCCGCCGGGATTTCCATAATCCCAACGAACGCAACCACGATTTGTGAATTATTTGGAGAGATAAATGCCAACATGCTAATCGTTAATGTGTAAGTAATTGAATCCGGAGGAGGGAAAGGGTCTAACTTTGTTTATTTTTGCAGAAAATGGGGCACGAAGTCCCCAGGTTCTGCACGACCTAGGAAATCTGATTGATGGGGCCAAGAAGGTCAAGCCTGGAGAAGGTCCCTCTGGGACCAAGTAGATTAGGATTATTTGCTTTTCTAGAGTCGTTTTGGAATTCGAATGTAATAAGGCAAATGCCATTAGTAACTCTTTATCATTATTGTTGTTTTATTAGAGATTCGGTTTATTTTTCACATTAATGAAATGAGGCATTTATCGGCATTAAATCTCTCCAAATCTACTTGTCGCTAGGCCTACCTCGGGCACAACGAGGTTCCCCAAATTAGGGCGCGAACTTACATTCCCGCAATATGTGTTTAAATGCTGCAAACATTTCAGAATCCTTACTGACTTGTTTACTTTTTATTTTCTTTATTTTTATTTATTCCCATCCCCTAAGGTTGGTTCGCACATATTGACATCATCAGCATATCACACCAGATCTAGAGGCCCTTCACCTCCTCCTCCTCCAAGTAATACGAAAAGCAGAGGAAAAGCTAAGATGGATGACTTGAGTGGTATACGAAAAGAAAATGCTGAGAATGCGGAAACTTTAGACGGTCGGAGTACTCCGGCGTAAAATGACTTGGTTTTGCGATTGGAACAAAAGATATTGGAGTTACAAGGAGAACTTGAGCAGGTCCGTAACTTGGCAAACCTCTCCCTTACTCTGAACGTCCCAGACGTTAACCAACAAAATGCTCAAAATCCAGCACCTCCTCAAAATACGCCAAACCAACGTCCACAAAATCCTCCCGCACCCCATCAATATGCAGCTCCACCTCAAAACCCCAATCCTTTACCGATACTAACTCCTCCACAACGCCATCATCAACCAACCCAGTACCCACAAATCACTACCTATCATACTCCTCAGAACACCACAACCCATTCCCGATCCTTAAAACTCAACCAACGACCACCACTACACCCAAATCCCTGGAACTCACCAAAACAACCCCATATACGTGGAAACCGTACCTCACTCCACTCAACCAATCTCCTATACACCAGAATCCGCTGAGAAGGACCTGCTCATCAAGAACATGGCCGAGGAGCTCAAGAAGTTGACAAGTCGAGTTCAGGGTGTTGAAGGAGATGGGATAGAGGGTCTGAACTATGAGGATTTATGCATACAACCAGACGTAGAACTACCGGAGGGTTACAAACCTCCCAAGTTCGAAATGTTTGACGGAATGGGTGATCTCAAGGTTTATCTGAGAACTTATTGTGACAAGATCGCGGGGGTCGGAAAAGATGAAATGATTCGAATGAAGCCTTCATGAGAAGTCTTACCGGAGATGCCCTGTCCTGCTACATAAGCCAGAATCCTAAGAAGTGGGCCAATTGGGTGAGCATGACATCAGAATTTATGGACCGGTTCAGGTTCAATACGAAAAATGCATCGGATGTCTTCTATATCACGAACTTAAAGAAGAAGCCAACTGAGACTTTCCGCGAGTATGCTACTCGATGGAGGTCGAAAGCAGCCAAAGTCAGACCAGCATTAGACGAGGAACAAATGGACAAGTTCTTTGTCAGGGTAAAAGACCCACAGTTTTATGAAAGGCTAATGGTCATTGAGAATCAAAAGTTCTCCGATATCATCAAACTCGAAGAAAGGATTGAAGAGGGTATCAAAAGCGGGATGGTGACAAATTTCGAGGCACTGCAGGCCACGAACAAAGCATCGCAATTAGGTGGCATATCAAAGAAGAAAGAAGTAGGGGCAGTAATGATGGCCCAAGGTCCAAAATTTCCACTCACATACCAAACACCTCCACCTACATACCAACCCTCACCTCCCAGATATTCCCAACCCGCCACAGCCTATCACACTTATAACACCCAGCCAACCTACTATCATTCACCTCCAACTCGTCCGAATTACCAGAAACCCCGACCTAACTTTGATCGCAAACCACCCAGATAATACACCACTATTGCTGAACCCATCGACCAGTTGTATGAAAGATTGAAGGCTGCTGGTTATGTCACCCCTATTCCTACTGTGGCAATGGAGAATTCATCTCAATGGGTCAACCCAAACAAAACCTGTGCATATCATTCCGGTATGAAGGGTCACACCATTGATGAGTGCCGAACATTGAAAGATAAGATCCAGAGATTGATTGATAACAAGGTCATACAGGCGAAGGAAGCTGCGCCCAACGTCCATAACAATCCTCTCCCAGATCATAGGGGTGATAGGGTACATGTGATAGAGACGGATGAAGAATGGGATCCTGAGGGGTAATCGAGCTTATTCGGGAAGGCGATGACTTTAAACCCGAAGTCACACTCACTCCTATTGTGGTATAGATACAGCCGTCAGTCAAAGTTGAGGTAACTGCATCGGTTCCATTTGAGGTAGAGGTAGCTCCACCTGCAGCCACACCTGTTCCATTTGAGGTAGAAGTGGCCACATCTTTCACAGTGACAGTAGCAACTACGCCTCCTTTCAAGTCCAATGCCATACCTTGGGATTACGTTGCCGAAGCTAGGCGAAAAAGAAAAGCAAAGATGGAAGAATCTGGTGCCGCACAAGTAGGGGTGTTCATAAAAACCCGAAAAACCGAACCAAACGAAAACCGAACCAAACCGACCAAAAACCCGATACCTTTTAGGTTTGGTTTGGTTTTGGTGTTGAATTTTGAAAACTGATCAAATTTAGTTTGGTTTTGGTTTTAATAAAAAAACCAAACCAAACTGACTATAAAAGTAGCTAATTAAATTTATTATTATACCTATATATATATATATATATATATATATATATATATGTATGTATGTATTTTTATATAAAGTTTCTAAAATTTTATGATACATATTAGTCATTTGTATTTTTAATCTAGTTCTTTGCTATTATTATCTAATTCTTTGCCTATACATTCTAGTTTGTTTGGTAGTTTTCTTTTTCTAAGTACAAGAATTTATTTATATTAAAAATAATCGATTTTTAATTGAGTACTTAAATTATTCATCACTATTTGATTCAATTATCATCAATATATCTTAGAAAATGATAAATTTCTCAAAAAGCAATTGATTTGATAGTGTTACGTTGAAAATATAGTCGCCGGAATATGCGTTTGGTAGTGTATATCTCATATTTAAGAAAAAACCCGATAAAAAAACGAAAAAACCTACGAAAACCGACAAAAACCGAATCGATAAAAAATCGACTTAATTGGTTTGGTTTGGTTCCAATATTTCAAAAATCGACTTACTTGGTTTGGTTTCTTTTTAGAGAAAAACCGACCCAAACCGAACCATGAACACCCCTACGCACAGGGAATGACCAGAACTGGAAGGATCTATACACCCAAAAATTTGGGAGTATCAAGCAAGGAGGCTGCTACCAAACAACCCGTCATTGAAACTGGACCGGAAGATCTTTGGAGGAAAGTACAGGCGAGGGAATACTCTGTCGTCGATCATTTAAACAAGACCCCCGCCCAGATATCCATCATGTCACAATTGCAAAATTCAGAGGCGCATAAAAATGCTCTGATGAAAGTGTTAAATGAAGTTTATGTGCCCAACAATATCACCAGTGGAGAAATGACCAACATGGTAGGGCAAGTACTGGAGAGTCACAAGATCATCTTCCACGAGGATGAACTACCGCCGGAAGGGTTAAGTCACAACCGGGCACTGCATATCACGGTACAGTTTGAAGACAAATTCATTGCCAAGGTCCTAATAGATCGGGGTTCAAGCCTCAACATTTGTCCATTGACTACTTTGAAAAGATTGGGCAAAGATTTCCACGAGATACGGGCAGGAAGTATGAATGTGAAATCCTTTGATGGGTCTCAAAGGGCCACGATTGGGGAGATTAACCTTTGCCTGCAGATGGGGCCGACTTGGTTCGATGTTGAGTACCAAGTACTAGACATATCAGCTACGTACAATCTTCTATTGGGTCGACCATGGATACTTGCCGGTGGGGCCGTAGCTTCCATGCTACACCAGGCTGTGAAGTTCGAATGGAACCATCAGGAAGTAATCATTCGCGGAGATGGAAGTAATCCTATTTACACCAGTCAAACTATCTCGGTTATCGAGAATAGAAGAAGGCTGGGTGGAGAAACTTATCACCACATTGAACATGTCAACGCAATTGAGAAGGAGAAATGGTGGAGTAAGAAAATAGAAAGCATACTAGCATGGTCTGGGTACGAACCCGGCAAAGGGCTTGGGAAGGAACTCCAGGGCATTACCAAACCAATACAGTTGAAACATCATGGTACCACTTTTGGACTTGGGTATCAATACACCTGGCAGGAATATGATGATTGGTCGCCTCCATGGCGTGGTCCTTATTACCCTCTCGAGCATCTGGTACCACGCCTAAGTCAGACTTTTCACCAGGCCGATACAATATGGGGATCTACAGAGGAAGAAGATTTGGCTGGACTGAGAAACCTGTTCCTGGAAGATGAGGATATGGATTGCAGTGCGATAGTTGAGGAGGAGGAGGAAGAAGGCCTCACCATTCGGACTATGGAGAAAGGAGCTGTTCTCAGGAGTTAGACCGCCATACCATCCCGGGCCCGCTGAGTCCCTGGGTAGCTTGGCATTTAGCCTGATTTATTTTTTATAGCCATGCTAGGCATTTCAGATATTTTCAGTAATTTTGTTTTAAAGACACATTTTGTTTCGAAATAATTGCTCGAGTCATCGAGCCGTACTTGTTTTGGATATTTTTAAAATTTAAATCAATGCATTGCTATTTAGCATTCATTATTATCTTTCACATGTTTCTTCTACAACGTTATTATTACTTTTTCTGATGAACCGATGACTGTGACATGTAATGAGACAACGCAATATAAGGATATTGACTCGGAAGAAGAAGATGAGGTACCGGGGAAGCTATCAGAAAAGTTGAGAATTTTGAGAATAAGCATAAGTCCGACCTGGATGAAACAGAGACAATCAATTTGGGAGATTCTGAAACCGTCAAGGAAACCCGTAAAAGTATTCACCTATCACCATCGGAGAAGGAAGAATACATCCGGTTCCTGAAGGAGTATGAGGATATTTTTGGATGGTCTTACGATGATATGACTGGTTTGAGCACATCTATAGTGGCTCACAAGATTAATTACAAACAACGGCACGAGAAGTTACCATTCGCCTTATTAGGATACCGTACCACAGTCTGCACATCAACTGGGGCAACTCCCTATCTGTTGGTTTATGGTACCGAAGCTGTCATTCCCGCCGAGGTAGAAATCCCTTCTTTAAGGATCATACAAGAAGTCGAACTCAGTGATGCAGAGATAAGGAGCCGCTATGAGAAACTAGCCCTCATAGACAGAAAAAGAATGAACGCAGTGTGTCACGGTCAGCTTTTTCAGAACAGAGTGTCCAGAGCTTTCAACAAAAGGGTCAAACCAAGACAATTCACATCGGGACAATTGGTGTTGAAGAAGATCTTCCCGCATCAAGATGAAGCCAAAGGGAAATTCTCTCCCAACTGGAAAGGTCCTTACATGGTTCACCGGGTGCTAACAGGAGGAGCACTCATACTTGCAGAAATAGACGGAGAAGTTTGGCCAAAACCTATCAATTCAGGTGCAGTCAAGAGATACTATGTTTAGATTGTTCACATTTCTTCATCGGATGTAATTGAACTACGCTTGACCTGATTCCCGTTTAAGAGGGGATACGTAGGCAGCCCTGTGGGTATGGTCACATCTTAATAAAATCTCCATTTCCCCAGAACCAGAAACTGGGGCAGAATTTTGAGGAGGACCCTCAAAATTCCGGAACAAGTCCAACCGACGCCATCACATGCCAGACAGTCAGAAATCGATTAAGTAACTGGGGCAGAATTTTGAGAAGGATTCTCAAAATTTTGAAGCAGATCCGACAGGTGTCGTCGCACGCAAAAACGCCGAAGGATCATTTACCAAACTAGGTCAGAATTTTGAGGAGGACCCTCAAAATTCCATCGCAAGGAAGCTGCAGCGTCTCTAAAAAGTGTTACAGTCATTAGTTCATCTAAATTACTTGATATTACATATCACTATGTTTTCTAAAATAACTATATTTCATCAATAAGTGCACATTTTCGAAAACTTTATTTCTATGGCCGCCAGGTGTTACTCAGGGTAACTCGAACAGGGCCTCCAGAACAGAGCAAAGCAAAGCAAGCAGACGAGGGCATAAACCAACCTCCCCTTACAAAACTCATGATTTTTCTTTGGATGCAGGCATGGTGAACATAACAGGAGTATTCGCAAAAATACACATATCAAAATCACCATCAATCAGGCCACCAGACGCAAATATATCTCCAGCTAAGGAATATTCTACTCCTATCTGCTACTCATTCACTGCATAAGGCTAAGCATTGCCTTCTCCTTGCATGAGACTAAGCCCTGTCTCAAATATTGCATGAGGCTAAGCCCCGCCTCCATATTTGCATAAGGCTAAGCATTGCCTTCTCCTTGCATGAGACTAAGCCCTGTTTCAAATCTTGCATGAGGCTAAGCCCTGCCTCCATATCTGCATAAGGCTAAGCGTTGCCTTCTCTTTGCATGAGACTAAGCCCTGTCTCAGACCCTGCATGAGGCTAATCCCTGCCTCCGTATTTGCATAAGGCTAAGCATTGCCTTCTCCTTGCATGAGACTAAGCCCTGCCTCAAATCTTGCATGAGGCTAAGCCCTGCCTCCCTTTTTGCATAAGGCTAAGCATTGCCTTCTCCTTGCATGAGACAAAGCCCTGTCTCAAATATTGCATGAGGCTAATCCCTGCCTTCATATTTTCATAAGTCTAAGCATTGCCTTCTGCTTGCATGAGACTAAGCCCTGTCTCAAATATTGCATGAGGCTAAGCCCTGCCTCCCTATTTGCATAAGTCTAAGCACTGCCTTCTCATGAGACCAAGCATTGTCCCCCCTTTCATAAGTGTTGCTCTATTGTAACTTTGCATTATCTTCTTCTCTCGGGGCTAAGCTCTGCCCCCAAACTCTGCAAGAGGCTAAGCATTGCCTTGTTATTACCTTTGGTATCATGTCTCTGCACTTCATGGGCTGATATATAGCCAATTTGTCCAAAGGCGTTATAGTCCGAAGGCATCATCCTCATAGCCTGAAGACACCATGTCATGGCCTGAGGATCTCTCATATTGCACATCATTATTCAAAGGCGTCATGGTTCAGAGGCATCATTCTCGTAGCCCGAGGACATCATTTCATGGCCTACGAATCCCTTATCTCATGATTCATGGCCCCGGACGTCATGGTCTAAGGACGTCATCCTCACCGTCCAAAGACAATCTTCGTGGTCCAAAGGGAATTTGCATCATGTTTAAATTCTCGCAATACTCTATATACTCGCATGCGTTGTGTTTTAAGTTTTGCAGGTAATTCAGGAAGTAACCGTTCTTCAAACAGGAGCAACCTTCACTCCGGTTTCCATTCATACCCTTCCGCTTTCCATTGGTGCATTACCATTATTTTAAACGTAGTCGACCCCATCAATTACCCACCTTTACTCTGTGACCAATCCGATATCTGCCCTATGATACATTTGTTACACCTCAGGCTCATATTCATGACTTAGCATAAAACCCATATGATATTATCCTCCCCAAAGAAGGAGCCTTTCCGAAACTTGCTACCATTCCTATAACAACTCCATCGGCTTCATTCACATTTGAGTCCAGAACTACACATGGCCTGATTCCTGTAAAACCAGGGATATGTAGGCAGCTTAAAGACCGGGGTGCGGCCTATATTTTTCAAAAAACATCCCATTCGGTCAAAATCGGTCATCATTTCTTTACCCGAAAACTCTTTCATCTTTTCCGGGTAAAGAGGGGCAGCCGTTGATGCCCAATTTTTCCCTCATATATTTTTAAATATGCATACATACTTTCAAAATATTGTACATGCATTTACAAACATGCACAAGTGTTTTTAGTATTTTTCTATAATTTTTAAACGCCTTAAATCAATTTATTTCTGCATTTTTAATTATATAAATATTCAATAATTACCCCTAATATTATTTTATGATGATTTAATCATATAAATTCATCATTTATGCCCATATAAGTGTCCAACTATTTTAATTGCATTTTTTAATTACATTTGTAATTTTTAAGACTATAATTGCATATTTTGTAATAATAGTCCATATATATGCATAATTACCTTATCTACACAGAAAATGACTATTTATATTTTTATAAAGTTAAGTAATTATTTTAAATCATTTTTATGCACAAATCATAGTTTTATCATTTATAAATTATTTTATAAAATTATTTTTATTAATTTAAATGGGTATTTAAAACATAGCCCCTTTTCTTAATTAAATTTCCTAACCTAACCCAACCCAAATACCCGTTCAACCCGACCCAGAACCCCCTTTGATCGTGGCCGTTGATCTTTGAGATCAATGGTCCACGTTATTTCTTACCTTTTAAATCCAATAAACCCCAAAACCCTACCCATTTTTCTCATACACTGCCACCCTCACTCTCAGACGCTCTCAAACCCTAGAGCTCCATCACTCAAAACTCCCTCCAAATCCCTTCAATTCCCAACCGGATATGGAATCATTTGGTGATTTACCATCTTATCCGACCTCCTACCTCTACTGGTTGTTCGATTTTCATGTTACTTAATGGGATCTCAAGGGATTTGAACCAGATTTGGTTCAAATCTCTCATCTTTTCGATTAATCCGCCTATATTCAACCCTATGTCTGTGTGTACTATCATTTTCGTGTTCTCGTGACTTCAAATCTCTGGTTCGATCCAGATTTTCTACATCTCTTCATAAACCTAGCTATTTCTGTTAAATCCGTTTAGATTTCTTTAGATTTAAAACGGTTTTGAGTTTGTTTGGTATTTTCCTTAAGATTTTTATGATTTTACTATTATTGTTAACCGATTTCGTTTTACCCTAGGATTTTGATCCCTAACGGGTTTTCTGTGAAAATGCTTAGACATTTTAATGCTTTCAATTATGGTTTTCTTCTTTACTATTTCGACCGATCCTTTTTAAGTTTCATCTCTATGTCTTTGACATATCCTAGGGTTTTGATTCTCTAACTATTTATCTTGTTGTCTTTTGCTCATTACCTTTAACTCTGTCAATTAACTTGTTAATTCATTTACTTACTTAAAATAGGTTTGAATTCAGTACCATATTTCCTTATTTATGTTTTACCTGCTTTACCCTATTTATGTATCCGTATTATTGGTCTGACGACCCAACCCGTCGTCACGAGTGTTACCGCCCCGTTTCCCCCATTTTCTGCTAATTTATGCTTCATTATCAGTGTTGGATGTGAACGAGTTGATTTGGATTGATTTTAGTAGGAAATGAGACACTTAGTCTCTTTAAGGAAGGATTGTTTTGGAAAATTCAACCGGACATTGACTTACGTGTTAGAGGGCTCGGATATGAATTCCGATGATTCGATTAGCTTCGGGGGATGATTTGTGACTTAGGAGTGTGATCGGAAGTAATTTTGGAGGTCCGGTGTAGAATTAGGCTTGAATTGGCGAAGTTAGTATTTTGGCGAATTCCGGTTGATAGGTGAGAATTTGATCCGAGGGTCAGAATGGAATTCCGAGAGCTGCACTAGCTTCGTTAGGTGATTTGGGATGTGTGTGCAAAATTTCAGTTGATTCGGAGGTGTTTTGGTCGGGTTTTTGATCGAATGCAAGTTTCGGAAGATTTGGATGAACTTAGGCTTGAATTTGATGTAATTTGATGGTTTAGGTGTTATTTGTGGTGTTTTGATGATTCGAGAAAGTTTGAATAAGGTGTTGGATCATGTTTGTGTTTTTGGTTGAGGTCCCGTGGGCCTCGGGGTGTTTTCGGGTGGCTAATGGGGAGTTTTGGACTTGTAATGTTGCAGAACCTGTGCTGCTTCTGGTATTTTTGCTTCTGCGGAAAGGGGACCGCAGAAGCGGTACCGCAGAAGCGAGTTATGAGCCGCAGAAGCGGCAGGTATCGCAGGTGCGGAGTGGCTGACCGCATCTGCGGAGTCGCAGATGCGACAATGGGACCGCAGATGCGAAATTTTGGAAGACTAAGGGAAACCGCATCTGCGTAAATGGAATTGCAGATGCGGAACCGGATAAGCGGTTTAGTCCGCAGAAGCGATTTGTAACCGCAAAAGCGGAAGTCGCAGATGCGGCTAAGGAGCCGCAGATGCGGAAGTAACTGGTCAGTGAAGTTTTATTTTTCCTTCGCGAAATTTCAAAGCGTTTCATAATTTTCACTTCGGACTTGGAGAATTTGGGCGAGTTGGAAGGGAGAAATCAAGGAACTTCATTGAGGTAAGGATTTCTGAGTCTAAAGCACGATTTTATGGTACAAATACATGAATTAAGACTGAAAAATTAAGGAATCAAGGGTCAAAAATGGTGATTAGGGCTTGAAACTTAAGAGAGTTAAAATGGGGATTTGAGGGGTCATTTGGACTCCGATTTTGGTGTTCTTTATATGTATAGACTCGTGGCGAGATAAGGAATCCGTTGATGGTAAATTTTCTGATTTTTGAGAAGTGGGCCCGGGGCTCGGGTTTTTGCTAATTTCGAGATTTTAGCTATTTTTCGATTGTTTTCGATTGGGTATTGTCCCATTAGCATATTGTGATGTACTCATTGTGGTTTTGATTAGATTCAGTAGACGAGGAGATCAATTTGAAAGGCAAGGGCATAGCGAGCTAGGACTTTGGCCGACTTGAGGTGAGTAATAGATGTAAATGCTGTTTTGAGGGTTTGAAACCCCGTATTTGCACATCGTAGTGCTATTGAGGTGACTTGCACGCCAGGTAGCGAGCGTGGGGTAGAGCACCGTCGGGGACTATGACTTGGTCCGTCCCGGTAGATGAATATACTACGTATTTGACTGAAATTCACTTATTATCATTTTAATTGAGCTAATTGCTATGTTTGGGCTTCGTGCCAATTGATTAAATCCTTCATGGATTATTATTACTGGTTTCTTACCTTTTTTACATATCATTGAACTCAGTCCTGGTATTTAATAATGTTTTGCAAACTCATCCACTTTTTCTTAAATTTGAAACTTAATTAATATTTTTAAATGAAGTTTAGGCTGAATATTTCTATATTATTGTGCCCGAGAGGCTTATGTGATTTTGGACTGAGCATGGGATCGGGCTGCACGCCGCAACGGTATGATACTGATATTGATATGAGGCCGAGAGCCTAGTTGATGCCACGAGATGGCTTATTATTGCGCTTGGGCCGTAAGGGGCCCCTCCCGGAGTCTGCACACCCCCAGTGAGCGCCGTCGACGATAAATAAATGGAGCGGGCTGCACGCCGCAGCGGGTACTGGAGAGTACCGGTCTATGTATTGCATTGCATATTATTAATTGTCATTTATTTACTTATCTGCTCTAATATTTCTGTAAATTTTTTCACTGTTTTACTGGATTTCATACTGCTGAGTTCAAGTTGCCGTATTTATAGAATTACTTTGTGCCTATTCAGGATTTCTTATTCTCAGCCTTTATTTATGTTTATTACTCACTGAGTTGGAAGTACTCACTTTACTCCCTGCACCTCGCGTGCAGATTCAGGTGCACCCACGGAGGCTGAGTGAGACTTTCTCTGTCGAGCATCATATCCGGGAGCATCAAGGTAGCTGCATGACGTCCGCAGTCCTGATCTTCCCATCTGTCCTATTTATTTTATTCCGCATTTCCTCAGACTATTATGTAGTAGGTTGACACTCGTATATTAGAGGCTCAGACTTGTGACACCGGATTCTTCGGGCTGTGTAGTAGTATTTTTACTTGGGTTTTCCGCTTGTTCGAACTTTATTTCAGATATTCAGTATTATGACATAAATTTAACTGTGTTAAATAAATTCATGAGTTGTATAAATGTTTAAGGTTATTGGATTGGTCGGGCTTGCCTAGCAATGTGTTGGGCGGCATCACGACCGGGGTTGGGGTCGTGACAATTGGCTTGATTGTGTGTTCTGATTCCTAATTGATTCCGGAAACTATTTCTTACCTTATTAACCTTGCTCTTAATTACAGATTGATTCTGTGTGAGATTTTTCCTTAAATTAAGTGGTACTTATTTGATTCTGTCCTCTTAATTGATTCATGACTGATTGCTAATTGATTTTTCGTACCTTATGTATGTGTGATTGGTTCATTATCTTATGTGACCTACCCTATTGCATGCTATAAAAACCCTTCTTGTTCTGATTTTCAAGACAGACTCAGACATTTACACGAACACATTCATAAAGAAACACACACACACAAAAACTCTTGCTCTCACCTTTCTGTTACTTGTGTTTGCTACATTGTCTAGCCGGCTGAAAGCCAAGGCTAGACTATTGGATTTTGCGTTCTTTCAACTTCCTGTTTGCTACTCCCTCTGTTTCATATAAGATGAGGTAGTTTGACTCGGCACGGAGTTTAAGAAAAAAGAATAAGACTTTTGAAACTTATGGTCTTAAAAGCTAAATGGGTAAAAGGTTTGTGGGGCCATGACATTTGTGTGGCTATAAAAGCTTCTCATTAAGGGTAAATGGGTAAAATAAAAAGTTTATAGTTGAATTATTTCAAAATTTAGAAATGCATCATTTATTTTGGAACAGACTAAAAATGAAAATACCTCATCTAATACGAAACGGAGGGAGTATTTCTTAACTGGTATGTCTCCACTTCTACCATCATTCAATATGTTATGTAATTAGACCTATGTGCTTCATGCTTATTGATCTTAATCAGCATGTCTACTTCTATGTAATTAGACATATGTGCTTCATGTTTATTACTCTTAATCAGTATGCATACTTCCATGAAATTAGACCTATGTGCTTCTTGTTTTTCAACATATCTGTTAAACCTATGTCTATTTATTTCTCAACTAGCATGATTTCTGTCCTGTTTTAAGTATTCACCCCCTAACAGGTTCCTGAATAATTCATGATTTTCTATGCTTCAAACTTTTTCTACCCTTCTGTATGACTGTCTGATTGGGACCCTAATCCCAGCATGCTATTCTTTAATACATGTCCATAGGATAACCTAGTGATAACTAGTGAACTAAGTCAATCCCCAGGCAATATGGAAGTTTGATTGAACTAGCTGTGACTCTTTTCTGCTATGTTGTTGATTGATATCTGAGCTCAATCTGGTAAATATGGTTCTGCTGCAAATGTTGATCTTGATCTGTTTCTATGCACTTATGAAATCCAAACCATATTTTCCCCTAAAAACTATCTCCTACTTTTATACGCTATTTTTAACTCCTAATCTTAGTTAACTAGGGTCTTACTACCCCCAATGTGAGCACTGCTTAGGGTCCATGAGACTCCTCTGAACTCTGACACATTGGGGCTGGTTTCCAATCCTTTATGAACTGTTTCTGAATATTTGTTCTCTAGTGTGAGCACTGCCCTGGGTTCTTGAAGCCCTTGGGAACTCTGACACACTAGAAATTTGGGTTCTTGGTGCTTTGCCAATGGTTACTGTGTATGTCTGAGCTTTGGAGCTGTTATGGTTTGAAGGCCTGGGCTATCCGGATGCATTGGGCCTGCTGCAGGCCTCCTATAGTTATATACTTTGTAATCTATTCATTTGGTTATGGTCTGTAGTAATTATTTGTAATAACAATGGGGCAATAGTAAATTGGGGAAAATTGGGCCTAGTTTAATGTTTGCATGAGAATGGGGTAGAAAACCTGCTTTAGGTGCCTGTTTCTTTCAAATATTTTTCACTACTATATGTTAGATATCCTGCCTAAAGGTTATTTACTCGTTCAGTTATATTCTGTTACTGCATGCAGTAGATAACATGCCTATAGGTATTTGTTTCAATACAGTTACTATGTGCGGTAGATAACATGCCTACATGATCAAAATAGTTATGAATGTCCCGTCAAGATTCACTACTGCATTTAAATCATGCCTACAAAGTTTCAAAATCAGTTCTGCATTTTAAAAATCATGCCTATATTAGAAAATCTGCTTTAGGTGCCTGTTTCTTTCAAATATTTTTCACTACTATATGTTAGATATCCTGCCTAAAGGTTATTTACTCGTTCAGTTATATTTTGTTACTGCACGCAGTAGATAACATGCCTATAGGTATTTGTTTCAATATATTTTGTTACTATGTGCGGTAGATAACATGCCTATAGGATCAAAATAGTTATGAATGTCCCGTCAAGCTTCACTAATGCATTTAAATCATGCCAACAAAGTTTCAAATTCAGTTCTGCATTTTAAAAATCACGCCTATAAAGTTTTAAATCATTTTTGCATTTAGATACCATGTCTATAGGAAATTTCAGAATTATTTTTGCATTTAGATACCATATCTATAGGATATTTCAGAAGATAGATATCATGTCTATAGGAAATTTCAGAACCATTTATTTGCATTTAGATACCATGTCAATAAGAAACTTCAGAATCATTTCTGCATTTTGATACCATGCCTATAAGGTCTTAAGATCAGTTCTTCTACACTTAGATATCATGCCTGTAAGGTCTAAAAGATAAAAATCAGCTTGCTAAAAATAGTTACTGGTTACAGCTCAGATACTCGGTTTATAAAGTTCTGTACGACTATCACTTAGGCAATCTTGTAGGTTAATTGGATTCTGGGTTTAAAATTGCTATTTTCCTGCTGCTTGAAACCTGCCTATATTCAGGAAGTAATAAAATCAGTAGGCAAACTGATTAGGTATTCACTGCCTCGCCTTAATAAAACTGCTTTATATTTTGTGCTCATCTAGATATCCTGCTATAGGACTTTAAATCGTTACTGTTTGTTTGAGGCGTGCAATTGTTTGCTTATTTGTAAAGGTAAATATGAGCCCCTTAATTGCATCTTTATGTGATAGTCCTATTTGATTTTTTGTTTGTCGCTTAGTTTTCTCCTTTTAAAACAACATAAGTGAGTCTAGAACTTCCTTAAATAGAGGTCCTAAACACCTCCAGGGCCACAGGCAAGGGACGGGTAATGCACGCATAAGGCACGTACTATTAGAACGCTTAGGTAACAATAATTAAGGGGAGGGTAATCGGGTAGTAAAGGATATGATGACCTGTACGCTAATGCTATGTGTAGCACCTCAATTTAGGGACGATTACCAAGTATTGCACAGAAGTGATCCTATAGGCTAAAAAAAACTAGGACCCCTTTACTCCCTGTTTTTAAAAGTAATGTTTGTTTGTTTATCTGCTTATAAAGACTAATTCGCTTAAATAGAGTTTGGCCGGGACCCACCGTTATGGACCTCGAAGGGTGCCTAACACCTTCCTCTCAAGGTAATTTCGAGCCCTTACCCAATCTCTGGTAATGCAAACCAGTTTATGAGTTATTTGCTTTAGGTGCCCTAACGCGCCTTAAATCCGTTAGGTGGCGACTCTTGAAGTTTTATACCCAATTCCCAAAAGGAAAGGAGTTGTCCCAAAAATGTCGAAACCCGGACTTCGCGAGGAAAAAGGGGGCGCGACAGGCATGATTTCTAATTGCAAGGTTGATTTAAACTACTACAGGCAGGATTTCTAAATTTCAGAACCGATTTCACCCTATAGGCATGATATCTATTAGTTTTAAATCCTGTAAGCATGATTTTTAGGTTTGAAATCGATTTTTTTTCCTGTTGGCATGATATCTATTAACCGTATTTGGACAAAAATTAACAGGTTGTTATGAAAGATAATCAAGAAAAGCCCTATAGACATGGTCACTAATGCACATTGGGTTGAAAATATGTGTAGATCCTATAAACAGGATTTTTAATGCGCAGAATTAAACGTAAAGTCCTATAAGCAGGGTTTCTAGCATGCAGATGTGCGGCACATAATCAAAATGATCATGAAAAATCGTATAGGCAGGATCTCTAAACAAAGTATAGTATCCACATAGTTCAATCAACATAATTAAACCTATAGGCAGGATCTCTATCCAGTTTCAACAAAGGTATTAGAACCCCCCCCCCCCCTCCCCCCCAGCTTTTACTAATAACCCCCTAATCTATTATTACAGAAATTATTACAGCCAGAATGGATTAATTACATAATAATAACGATTACACTATAGGGATCCTTCATAGGCCCAATCTAAACCTGGGACCCAGGCCTTCCAAACACAACAACTCTGAAGCATAACAGTGATCCATTCACAGCACATTAAACTAGGCTTCCAGTGTGTCAAAGTTCCCAAAGAGCCTCAGGGACCCCGGGCAATGCTAACACCAGAACCACACATTCAACACAGAGTTCATAAAAAATTGGAAAACCAGCCCCAATATGTCAGAGTTCAAATGAGTCTCAAGGACCCTAGGCAGTGCTCGCACTAGGGGTGGCGAGAACCTAAATGACTAGAGAAGGAGTTTGAAAACCAGTGCATAAAGGGTAGGGGCAAGTTTTGAAGTAGTTCAATTTTCAAAAGAGAAAAAGTTCAGAATACAGAGTTACAGGCAGAACTGCTCCAAGAAACAAACAAGGTTCAGGTTTCAAACATTGTGACATCTAATTAAGCTAGATACTCATGCTAGTATTAAAACAATCATGGCTTAAACACAAAAACACTTGAATTAAGCAGACATGACACATGAGTTAAGCCATAAACATACTTGATTACATGTTTATAGTTCAGAACAGGTATAAAACTGACAAACAAATCAAACCTTAAACTAACTTATGAGAGGATTCCTAGTATTCTAAATACCTGGTCTTAAGTTAACAGTATTATCAAATTACCAGATAAAGGACAGAATCATGCTAGGAATTGAAACAGGCTAGTCACACAAAGCATAGAGGAGGAAATTGCAAAGCTTAGGGCATACCAGTTGAGAAGAAAGCAAGTAAAGGTGCAGTAATAGTTAAATTCCAGAGTAATTTGGCCTTGGCTTTCAGCCGACCAAACAATAGCCACTTAGTGCAGAGATCAGAACAGGAGCAAGAGAGAGAGCTTAAGTTTTAATAGTGAGAATAGGAGAGTTCAAGTCTTGTCGTGTTGTCTAAAGAGAGTGAGGAGGGGGGTTTAAATAGCATTCAATGAAGCAAACAAATAAGGTAATGAACCAGTCCTACACAAATAAGGTATGAGAATAAATTAACATCAATTAGAGTCGGCATAGATCAATTGACAGGCATAAAATCAGGCTAGCATCAGTTAACGGAATCAATCAGTAGTCAAATAAGGTAAGTAATAATTCTAGAATCAATTAGAAGTCGATTTTACTAATCAGAATATAAAATCGGGCCAGTAAACACCAATGCCAAAGGAAGGAACAGGTAAATAAAATAAATAAACACCACTACTAAAGGAAAGGCTAATTTCAAACCCTAATTTAGGTAAGCAAAAATTAATTAGCAATTAATCGACAGAGTTAAAGGCAAACAGGCAAAAACAGTAAAGTGAACAGTTAAATAATCGGAACCCTAAGAGAATAGGCAGAAATACAAAGACATATAATAAGTAAAATCAGTCAGGAATAATAATAGAAAGAGACAAAAGTATTGAAATGTTAAAGGAGAAATACCAAAACGACTCATAAAATCGTTTCAGATCCGGGAAGATCTAAGCAGATTCAACCAAAAATAGCCAGGTTCATAAAAAATAAACAGAAGTTGAACCAAAATCTAGTTTAAACCAGAGATTTGAAACCCTAAGATACGAAAATATTCGTACTCACAGGTGTTGGGATGAACATAGACGGAAACAGCCATGATATGAGAGACTTTGAACCAAATCTGGTTCGGATCTCTTGAGATTCACTTGCCATTTGAGGCAAATGAATCAAGTAACATCAAGATCGGGTAGCCAGTAAAGAAACAAAGCCAAATAAGGCAGGGAATCAAGGGAAGATCCTATAATCGAAAGGGAAAGTGTGACGACGCTAGGGTTTGAGAGTGAAAGAGGTGAGGAGATGAGAGGATCAGAAGACAACGGGTGGGGGGAAGAAATGAATCAGGGTTTGGGGGTGTTTGGTATATTTAGAAGGGATGAATGATTTAGGGCCATTGATCTTCTGAGATCAACGGCCAGGATTAGATTTTGGATGGGGCGGATTTAATTTAGACGGGTATGGGTATGGTTAGTTGGGTTAGGGTGTTGGGTATTGGGCTGGATAGGGTATTGGGCTGGGTAGGTCCGAAAATTAACTAAGAAAGGGGCTATGTTTTAAATACCCATTTAAATTACTAAAATAATTAATAAATGATAAAAAATATCATTTGCGCATACAATAATTTAAAATAAAATTATTAGATAATATAATTATGCTTATATATGGGCTATTATTGCAAAAATATGTAATTCTAGTATTAAAGATGCAAATGTAATTATAAAAACGCAATAAAAATATTAAGCATTATATGGGCATGAATGATAAATTTGGAGGATTAAATCATCATAAAAATGATATGAGGGATAATTATTGGATATTTGTATAATAAAAAATGCAGAAATAAATTGATTTAAAGCCTTTAAATTATAGAAAAATTATAGAAATACTTGGGCATGTTTGTAAATCTAATAATAATGTATGTACACCACTTTGAAGATATATATGCATATTTAAAATATATGAGGAAAAATTAGGTATCAACAGCTAGTAGAATATTTCCGCAAGCAGAAGTATCATTATACTCAAATTATTTGTTTTTATTTTTACTTGACCTCAAACATTATCCAGGCAATAATTTCACTGAAGAAAAGAGCTGCATTCAAAGAAGTATGAAAAAAGAGGGAAGCTCAAATTCTGTCCTCTGAGGCTATCCACGATAAAGCATTTCATGGAATATCTCTTGTGCTTTTCAACCCTTAAGGAAATTCTCAAAATAAATAGTGTCGTATTTGGAATGTATATACATAGAACTAATTAAAAACTTATCATTCTCATTGGGAAAAAGATACAATCAATGTTCTTGGCATTGCCTATTCATAGTTTATTGAGTCTTACTGGATGGCAAATCTTTGAAGACATTATTATACATTAGCCATTTAGACTTAGAACTCTACTTATTCTTTTTTTTCTTCTATCAGTTCTAAGTTCCCTTTTGCTAGAAGTGCACTTTGCAAGGAAATGGTAAAAATGGAAATTCTAAACTTATTTTCCTTCATCATGTATAGGTTTTAATATATCCAAAGATAAGTGTGTTTTTTGTTGTTGTTGTTGCTACATGCATAAAACAATTAAAATTTCTTTTCTAAGTTGTTTCTTTATGACTATTTTGTTTGTGTAGATATAGGCATCATTTGTGATTTTCTTGCTTCTAAATGCCATTGGTGAGTCAAGTTCTAGCTGTGGTGGAATCTAATTCTTAGAAATTATTGAGTTCTTCCTTATTAATAATAATTCAATTCAGTCTGAGTTTAGTTTTTAATTGTTCATATAGTTTGAATCATTGGCTCATTGCAGAGGAGTAAGCATTGGTCTGAGCATCCTTAAACTCATGGAACTTCCTTACTTGATGCATAACCTAATTTAGGTGCTCAACTACTAAAAGTTTCATTTCTCTCCAAGATTCCTTTGGGAAATATGGTATTTTATAATTGGGTAAAACTCATGCGCAAAATTTAACAACAAGATCATATCTCAAAACTCAAATAGCATGAAGAAGCTTTTGTTCAGAAATTTGGTTGTGGATGATTTCAATGTCATCAAGAGAGAAAGAAATTTATCGGCGTCTAATATTATATATTTGATAACAATTATTCAATGCAAAATTACACTAGTATTGGATTTACAATTTACTTTGAATTTTTTTTTTATGTTCTTGATACATTTGATATTATGGATTATTTGTTGTTTTTGATTGTGGATTTAGTAAAATGTGTTGGGCTTTTTGGAATGATTTTTTAACTTTTTATTCGAATGAAAATAGGTAAGATGTACATTAAAATATTAGCTCTTTATTAATCCTTACTAACAATAAGAAAAGTTGTGAAAGGTTCTCATTTACTGGCCATTATCACTACCACTAAAATTTCTCCTTTACTAGCAATATGATATATCTTTATCGGCCATAGAATAGCTGCAACATGTATGATCTAGGAATTTGAAAGAGGGTTAGTGGCCATTAATAGCTGGTAAATATTTATCGCTAAAACTCATGGACATTTAGCGGCAATAAAAAGGATCTTTACCAGCACTCTTTGTAATGGCCGCTACAGCCTTTGCCGATGTTGGAATTGCCGACCAATAACTAATTGTCGGTAAAGGATTTAGCGGCAATAAATATTGCCGCTAAAGAGCATAATTATTGCCGCTATAGGCCTTTTTTGTTGTAGTGGATATGGAGGATCTGGTTCGTGGGCTGAAGCAGTCAACTCTACCTGCTACTTGATTAACAAGTGTATGATCAGGTCCCTTCTCGAGAAGTCTCTATATGAACTGATCAATGGGAGAAAACCCAAGCTGACTTACCTGAAAGCCTTTGGATGCAAAATGTTTTGTTCTTAACAATGGTAATAAAGGGTTACATAACAAAGAAGATGAAGATGGAGAATTTACAAATGCTCCTGATGAAGCTATAGATATTGCAAATTGAAAGACTGATTTGATGTGTCAAGTCAAGCAGAGCGATGAAGAAGATGCAGCGGATTCTCCAAAAGGCACAGAGGAACCTGGTCTCTCTATCACCTCGGCTGAAGCTGAACATAGGGTTGCTGATGTCGCATCAGGTACTCCTGATACAGAACAAAGAAGTGGAAGTCATAATTTTGTTGATGTCAATGATGTTTCAAATATGGAGGAACCTGGTCCTTCAAATTCTGAAGTTTAAGTACTTCAAGGAGCTGCTGAAAAGATTTGAGATGGAGAACGCTAAGACCATTGATACACTTATTGACACTACTACTCGTTTAGACATGGAGGAACCCGGTTCTTCAGTCAATGAAACTATGTATAGGGGTATCATTGGATCTCTGCTGTACTTGACTGTTAGCAAACCTAATATTGTTTTTAGCTTTGGTGTTACACGCGATATCTTCGTACGTGAGAGTATTCGTAAGTCAATTGATGTAACCTTAGAAATGAGATGATCTTTCAGAGTACATAAACTAATTTAATCATGTTACCTTGGAGATTATAAATCTTTAAGATCATGGATAACAAGCACCAAGAGGGTTGAAAGGCTAAGAAGCTAAACAAATTGAAGAAAATAAGTTTCGTCGAATATCGACAAATTAGGAATGTTATAAAGTGTACTTTTGTGATGAGACTAGGGTGCTTAACATGATAAGGAGGTTATGTTATGAGTTATTTTAGTCGTATGATAGTCATGTGTTATGTTTTTAAGTCAAGCTAGTTGTGAAATTTTTTTTGGCAAAGGTCATCACAAGTTTCATTCATAAATGTGCTGAAAATTAGGTCAAATGTGGATGCAATTTACTCCCAATTTACTTTGAGTTATTGGGTGATATACCTACCAAATTTAAGGTCTACGAGTCTAATTTCTAAAACATTAAAACCGTTTGTCGATACAACGTCGTAGTATAGAGATATTTGTATTTTTGCGAGACTGCACCAAGCAGCTATCTATGGAACCCACAATGGTGGTTGAGATATATTGATATATATAAGATGCCTCAACCCCGTTTTAACTCTTTATTATTCAGTATCTTCATACCCTAGACACCTAAAAATACTCTCTCAAAGTTCTCTCATGATCCAAGACCCAAACACAGGGCAAACAACACAAATCAAGTGTCGGGAATCCCGTTGCGCTAGTAAGTTTCTTGTTCTTCATGTTGTTGCTGATTTTTTGGTGGTTCCAGCTCGTGTGGGAGATTATTTTAAGTGGTTTAAGTTCTGTAAAATACTCTCCCAAGGTTTTCATATCAACCCTAGGTTATTTCAGGTTTTGCAAATGGATTAAACCATATTTCAACATCAAAAGTTAGTTCTAGTGAAGAACAACACCTCTTTGAGGTTGTGTTGTCACTGAGGATAGTTGTGGGCCGTGTTTGGCTGAAATTTCAAGTTGTTGCTACTGGCTAAGGTGAATATAACAGCCTACTAATTTTTCTTACGCTTGATTGTATGTTGGTTAAGTTGTTAGGATGATAAACTACAAGAGAATACTTGGATTAGCTTAAGTCACTTCAATGGTGTTGTATTGCCATTGAGGTCTGTTGTAAGCTAAATATAACTTGGATTTCTACTTGAATCTACTGTAGAAGGTATCTGTATTGTGTTCTTGCATGTTCTAAAGGTTATCTTCATGTTGATTAAGTTAAATGGATGGACTAGACATGAACTAGTGAATAAAGTTGCTAATTGAAGATAGTTTGAGTTGTGAATTATTTCCTTTGTTATAAATATATGGTATAAGGATGGAATCATTGATGAATGACTTCATTATCATATTTATGATGCTTTTAAGTTAATGTAAGAAGTCTATAAGGGGTGATATGGGTTATACGGATTCCGATCGGAGTTTGCCGCTCGTCGTGAAGTAGTTGTGACTTGTTGTTGTTATATGATGTCTTGTTATTGAGATTTTTATATGTTGCTGGGTTTCTCTGGTTGTTGTTGTTGGTATATGGTATTGGAGGAGGCCCTTATTAAAGGGAAGATGCTGCCCAAATTTACATAAACGAGCTACTAGTTCAAGTTGCGGACTTAGCCTTTACTCAACACTGATTTTGAATCTCCGTATGCTATGGTAGATTGAGTTGAGTTGTTTAAAGAATCGATTGGAAGGTATTAAGGACTCAACAGAGTTAAGGTATGTTAAGGCACTTCCTTCTTTCTTTTGGCATGATCTAATGTGAATCAATACGCTATTTCATAACGGATCTACTCCTAGCAACTAAGGTTGCCCACGTCGTTCTTTCCTTATAAAGTTATTCTAAGCAAGTATGTATGATCCTTGAATCCTAATGAGGTTCATATTGATGGTATGGATGTACATAATGTTAATCGAAGGTGCAACAACCTTATGTCACTCCGAATGGTTTAGAATGTGATTCCATGAGTCCAACATGCATTATATATAATATCTATTTTACTCTATCGAGCCACACTATAGTGCCGGGTATTGCACCTATTGTGCAACCATTGATGAGTTGGGTTTATCGAGCTCCATGTGGCCGGGTACGATTCTACCGAGCCTTGTGATGGCCGAATATGTTTTTATCGAGTCTCTTTGAGGCCGGGTATGATATGATGATGATGATGCTCACAGAGGCGTATGTTTTTAAAATTTATGTATATATATGTATCATGCATTTCATGTTAGTAGCCCTCGGAGGCACTCAGATGCTACAGGTTGTATCTCATATATCTCTCTTTACATTACTATTCTTATTTATGTTATCATGTCTTACAAACTCGGTACTTTATTCGCAGTGACGTCCCTTTTGCCTGGGGACGCTGCATTTCATGCCTGCAAGCCCCGATAGAAAAATTAACAGTCCTCCTAGTAGGCTATCAGCTCAGTGGAAGGTGTTGGTGCACTCCACTTGCTCTGGAGTTGCCGATTTGGTCAGTATGATTTGGACATGTATTGATTGGTATGGTGGAGCCTTATCCCGACCTTTGTGAAGTTTATGTACTCTTAGAGGCTTGTTGATAGATGTCATGTATATGAAAGATTGTATGGCCTTGTCGGCCTATGTTCAATGTACGAGTGATCATTTTGGTCTTTTAGGCCCATATGTCACATGTATAAGTTTGTATTACATGTTGGGTTGTCTTATGTCGAGTATTCACTTATATTTTATTCTTGTTATATCATGACGTCCCTTCCAGCCCATTTACCCATGATGGTATGATAAGAAAGATACGTTACGTTGGTACTCGGTTGTGTAAGGCACCGGGTGTCTGTCGCGGCCCATCGGTTTGGGTCGTGATAGAAGTTGTATCAGAGTAGTTCTGTCCTAGGGAGTCTACAAGCCATGTCTAGTAGAGTCTTATTTATGGGTGTGTTGTGCACCACACTTATAAGCAGGAGGCTACATGACATTTAGGACTGCCACTCTTTGTTCTTACTCTAGATCGTGTGGTAGAGCTCAGTTGTAAGAATTCAAACTACTAAATTCAACTTTATTCGTAATAAAATGATACCTAGATCCACAAAGACAATTGGTAAGAGATTGAATGTGGCTGTGGAAGAGTTGAGTTAAAGGAACTCGATTTTGCGTCATGCTTATGATGAGTAAATGTGAGGTAGATCATGTGTGTACTAAGACGTGTAAGCTTCTTTATAAGGAGCCGTAAGGCATGAATACGTATCCACCCATATGGTAAAAAGCAATAAGAGAATCAGAAGGTAGATACAAGTTTCAACAAGTAAAAGAAGCAAGGTACAAAAGGGTACGACATCCCAGTTACTGAAGATTATTAGTATTTACAATTCAGGCAGAGAAGTATAAATGTTTTGAGTTACTTTCAACAGTAACAAAGATATATACAATTGACCACACACATGTCAATTATGCCCTATGGGAGCTAACCGATATACTTTAAGAGAAGGATGAGAGATCAAGATACAATTGGGGTCAGAGTAACCCAAAAATGGTGAATGGATTGTTATCATTAGCTAATATTTCTGAAGGATAGTGCAAACGTGGTAATAGCTTTCCTTGTGAGACACCAGTGGTGCACTCTAGAATAGTACAGTTAGACATGAATACTAGCATGTTCATAAAATTCAGAAGATAGGCACTGGAATCCTAGAAGGGATAAATATTTACCTCAGTATGATTCCTGTCCCTAGTAAAAAAAGAAGGAGAGAGAATGTTAGGTGTCCTGAAGAGCCGGTGAGATGAAGCAAGGGGAGCTAAAAGTGAAAGACCGTTTTGTTTAAGTTTTCAGACTAAAGTGATAGACAGAAATATTAGATGGAGAATAAAAAGAGAGTAAATGAAGTATTATGATTAAGATGTGATAAATGGGTGATAACGGTAAATCAAAATATGATAGAATGACAGAGTCTCTAGTCACGTGAAGGAAAAGACAAAAGGTGACAGGACTTAAGACAATAAAATCGTATAAGCCATAAAGTCATACCCTCATTTCGAGAAATGAGTTGGTGACTCGAACATGATTACCAGAAGGCTAAGTTAGACCCTCGGAGTAATAGAAATCAGTATCGGCTAGTGAACATGAATTAGGGATCAGAATATTTGATGATAGTCGGCATCGTGAGAATTTTAGAGATAGCATTCCGACAATAATAGAATGGACAACAAAATAATAACCTTTAAAGTTCATTCCGGAAGACGCTTCCCTAAAGCATGCATTGTGAGAAGAGTTAAGCTTAAATGACTAAGTGTGCCAAGGTGTCACCCTTGTGCATAAGGAATTTAGTTATCCCTGGTACAAAAGGGTTACCGTAAGGCGAGTAAGGGTTATTGATGATGTGAAAAGACACTAAAGATGAAGAGATAAAACATCTATAGATAGATCGTTGTAGCACTAAATCTTAGTACTCCCTTAAAAGGGGGGGGGGGGGAGATGGTGTGATGTGATATTAAGTCGGAGTTAAGTAGTTCAGGTAACTATGGAATAGTAAAGGAAGAATGTGGTAGAAAGGCGAAAGAAATGAGATTGCAAGTATTCAGATCCTACAGATATATTACGACTCTAGACATTATGCAAGCACGACGTGGGGAGAGGAATAAAGGGTTCCCCCACCAGATGTTATTGATAAATAAGTGTGAATGAACATTTGGTACATAAGGAGCCAGTACGAGGGTAAGTTAAGATAAAGGAAATAACCCAAGAGAGATTAAACGGAATATAGATATGAGAATGGACCAACGAGTAGTTAATAGTTGATTCTGGAAGAGTCTAGTTATGGCTAGACAAGAAGATACAGATAAATCAATAGATCGTGCAAGATAAACGTAGTGAAACCCAACATAGAGAATTCAGTCTCGCAGATATAATGACATCGTGATCCTTGAGAAACATTCAGATATGAGCTGGGTTAGTTAAAGGTACCGTATAAGTGTTACAGAAATTAAAAAAAAGTGCTGATACGCTCAAATTATACTTAAATAAATAGTGTAAGGCGGTCGGTGTCAAATATAATAATCCAACAAGGTTGTGGTCAAATCCCACAGGGAATAGGTGTGAAAAGGTTACTTGAATAGTGTGAAACTTGACTTAAGTCGCGATTCTACTCCGTTAGCTTAAAAAGAGAATGTTGTAATTGTGAATTAACAAGACAACTATTTTGTTATGAGAGTGTAATTAATTTGATTAAGAAAACCAAGGTTGTGTCCCCATCATTGGAATATAATGATATCGGTGTTAATATGATATATTTCTAATGAAAGGTCTTTTGATATGCAAATGGTTCCTAAATGACTACTTAATATTTCCCAATAATTAGGTAGTATTTCCTCCTTATACTTTTTCCAAATATAAAAGAGTTGCGATTGAGAACAACCAATTTATGCCAAATAGAACCGACGTATTCCTAAGCGATTCTATTAAACAAGGTTTAAAGCCTTGATTTTTGTTATTCAATTCTACCAAAACCTAACCCACTTTTCCAAGTAAGGAAAGAGTGAAATGGCATTAGTCAATATTTGAAACCATCAACAATAAACGAAGCATGAGAAATGAATGAATACCAACCAACCATTATATATATATTCAATAGTAAACACCCATTAACATTACACCCATTTAGGGTCCACAACCTTAGTATTTAAAGCTAGCTACTCATACTAGAATTCAAGAACAAAGCAATAAATAAAGTCATAAAGCTTACAAAGTTGACAAGATTCTCTTCTTCAAAAGCTTCCAAAACAATGGTGTATTCAATGCCTCTTTCTCAGACAAGATGCCTCACAAGAACCCTAGTTATTCTATTTATAGTGGGCTAAAAGTCGGGGTCAAGATCTGATAAAAATACCCCTGCAGATCACATATGCGACCGCATAACACTTTTTGCGGCCCGCAGAACTACACTTTCATCGTAGAATCAAATCTCCAATTGCCTAGTTTTCCCTCGCAGATCTGTTATGCGGTCCGCACATTAATTTCGCGATATTGTTGGATGTCACAGAACTGCTCTCGCAGAAACTCTCTTTGCACTTCTGCGGTCATTATACGATCCGCACAAGTGTTATGCGACCGCAAAATTGACTGCAATGTTGATTCCAAAAACTGTATTTATCTGTTTCATTCTGCGGTTGGTTTGCGGCCCGCACATCACTTTTGCGGTCGCAAACCTGTCACATTTCTGCCCTTCTATGTATTTTTATCGTCTTTTCCTTGTTCTTGGTTCTTGAAGTCTAGTTTGATTCAAAACACCAAAACTACATAAGGATTGACTTAAAATACTTTAAAAGACGAGCTATAGCCTATGTAATTAGTATGAAAAGTGTCGCAATTCTACGGTACATCAACACCACCAACTTAGACTTTTGCTTGTCCTCAAGCAACTAAAATAAAGTCATGTTATCACATACTAATCTATTTCCGATAGATCACAAAGCAGTAGTGACTATGGATGGTGCTGACTATTAGCTAACAAGCATGTAATTTCCTTTATTCACCCTTCTTGGAAGACAAAGATCATTTAGCAGTTCGAATAATCAATTTGTAAACTTCGAGCCTCAAAAGCAATGACAGAGTGCTACCCATATCTAGGTATGCACTTGTATCCTACTTCAAGAAACCTAGATTCTGCTAAATCTTGCAAGTCATGCGTGCTCATATCAAAGAAAATCCCCCACTCAGCAAGCATGTAAAAGGGATACAATCAAACACTCTTGCACTCAGAAAGAAAGCTAAATGCTACAAGTATCAGTCCATATGCTTGCCCTTATTTTAACTCATTGCTATCCATGGAATGATTGGTTGTAGATCTATTTACCGTGAAACTGGTAACAACAAGTAAATTTGATTATGAGGTTCTAAAAATACGTGATCTATTTTTATGCTAGTTGTAAAGCGATAGATGCTAAATAAAAGGTTAGAAATCAGGATTATAGCTTAGAAATGGCAAGATAATCGAACCAAACGACGGCAGATCGGAGGCCTCGAGCGGTCGATTACAGGACCTCGGGGTCGAGCTGGGTGGCCGATTCGGGGTAATCGAGGGGGGAAATAATAGTTATAAGAGCTATGATGATGGCTCTTTTATGATCAATGATAGGCAATAAATGAAGAACAATAAATAGAACACAATGAATGTAAGCAATAAATGAAGTAATGAACTCAAGAGAATATATTAGAGCGCAGAGAGAATGTTCGTGCGTTTGTTAGTATTGAGCAACAGATATGTACAAATGACAAGGATTCCCCTTTATATATGAGGGGGAACATAGTACAAAAGCATTAATTACAAAGATATGGGGCAGGTATAGCTACTCAATGCCCTGATACGGGTCAGAGCTAGCTCTCTAGGTTTTATCAGTCCTAGTCGTGGGCCTAGGGAACTTCTCACTGTTCTACCGTAACCATTGACTTGTGCTCCCTCGAGGTTGGACACCGATGTCCCCTCGGGATAAATCTCGACAGTGGTCTCGAGCCTTTGGAAACCTTGCTCACGAGGCGTTGTAATGGCCTAAAGTTGGACCCTCCGATTTTACCGTATACAAATAGTCCCCGCGTTTCTTAGAGTGAAATGATAAGAAACGACTTTGATATCCATCTCTTTGAACTTCCCGCGATGATGTTATACTTATGACGTAGGCCTTTGCGATAACTGCAGCGTTCTGTCGGTTCATCTTTTCAATGTCATTCAATACACTGTCGATTCTTGTTTTCCTAAGAGATAATTATCGCCGTCGATTCGGTTCCCAAAAAATGCATTGATTGCGCCTGCTGATACGTCTTTCAAGGGCATTAATGGGACCGCCAGTTACACTGCCACCCTCTATAAATGGAGGCCTCCTGGGACCATTTCCTCATTCAAGTGTCTTCCAACATCCTTTCACCCCTTTCTTCTCTTCATCCTCATCCATTGTTATCTTCCATGTTTGGGGCCCGCGGCTTTAAGGTTACATGACGACGTTCCCATCAGCCTCGCCACAGCCGTTTTTCAGGGCTTTCCCTTACCGATCGAGATTGCACTGACCTGTCATTATTGTTGTTGTTGTTGTTGATGCTGTCGTCGTTGGCTCGAGGCGATGAGATAGGGGGCCGATTTCTTCCGACTCAGGAAGTTATTCGAACTCTACACCACTACTCAGGAGGGCGTTCGGACTTTACTTTACTGCTCACCTCTCTACTCCAGCCTGGTGTGGCACTTCATCCCCTTTGCTTTCCTCGTCCTTTGAGACGCTGCTGGCGGGGGGGTAGGGGGGGGGGCGAGATCAGGCTTCTGGAGATGTGGTTCCCGAGGGGCTGGAGGTCGAAGATAATGCCGCCGAGAATACACCCCTGAGAACAGATTAGACTCTTGGTTTTCATTGTATGTATTTTCTTTTGCTTTTTTGTTTTGGTGTAAGGACCCCTCGTGGGCTTTGTAATCATGTGTAAAGACCCTCGTGGGCTTTGTAATCGTTGTTTATTAATGGAAAAGATGTTTCTTCAATTTTTCTCTTATTTATATATTTCCCTTTATCTATGCTTGTGAAGAATCTGAGTGTATGACCTTACCGATTGGTGCAAATATCGAGCCCGGGTGCGAGTGTTTCTTCTGACTTTTGATTTATTAACACGGCTCCCCGCAGAACCCTTTGTCGTTCCTTGGATCGAGCCCGGAATGGATTGATAAACTCGGGTCGTCGGGACCCTGACTTCGAGTTGAATAAGAGTAGGGCTTCGAACTCTTAGACCGAGACTTAGCCTTTGGACCCTGCGGTAATCTTCGAGGGGGTATTTGCGCCAATCTCATTCTTGGTGGAGGTCCTCGAGATCGGGTACCTTCTCGGGACTTACAGTGATATTAATGGCTTCTTGGAGCCTGTCTTCTTTTTGTGGAGGTCTTCGAGGTCGGGTACCACCTCGGGACTTGCAATGATGCCAATGGCTTCTTGGAGCCTAACTTCTTTTTGATGGAGGTCCTCGAGGTCGGGTACCACCTCGGGACTTGAAATGATGCCAATAGCTTCTTGGAGCCTAACTTCTTTTTGATGGAGGTCCTCGAGGTCGGGTACCACCTCGGGACTTGCAATGATGCCAATGGCTTCTTGGAGCCTAACTTCTTTTTGGTGGAGGTCCTCGAGGACGGGTACCACCTCGGGACTTGCAATGATACCAATGGCTTCCTGGAGCCTAACTTCTTTTTAATAGAGGTCCTCGAGATCGGGTACCATCTCGGGACTTGCTGACGCGGGGTTTTCGACCTTGAAGCGTCATATGGCGACGTCGAGTGTAGGATACGGTTACGAAATGACCGAGGCGATTCTGCCGGCGTATCTTTCCAAAGAAATAAAAGCTTTAGCCAATATTTCTAGTCGGCCTTTGGGGCAGGCAGGTGGTCGCTGCTTTTTCCATATATAGGGTTGCCTTCCTCCTTCTGATGATTCTGCTATTCTAAGTAGTTGTCCTCCTTCATGGAGCTTTCTTTTCTTGTGTCAAGGCTTTCACCATTTTGATTCTAAGGGTTTTGCTCGGATTTTCTAGTTTTATCACAGTCATGGCTGCCACACCAAGATCCGCTTGGCGAGGAGATGGGAGTTCCGCCCTTGAAGGCTTTTTGAACCAAGACGCTCGGGGTCACCGGGAGTATGTTTTGAGGTTTATTTCCTTAGTAGGAGAGGAGCATCTAGAATCAGTGAGGAGAGATTGTGGATGGGGGGAGAAGGTAGTACTGCGGGTACTTTCCCCGGGAGAGAGCATTATGGATAGTGCTAAGGGGTTTTTGAACGTGTACACGTACCCTTTCTCGCTAGGCCCCCCTGATAGGGTTGTGCTTGATTTCTGTCGGAAATATCGGGTCACCTTGGCACAGATTCACCCGTCCTTTTGGCGGATAGTATTGATGATGAGGTTCTTTGCAGGGAGAGCGGGACTTGAATTCACGCTCAGTCATCTTATCAGGCTGCACCGACCTTTTTACCATCGAGGTCTGCTAACCTTACGATGCCGATCCACCACACCCTTCATTGTTGATGACGAAGAAGACGGAAATCGGGAGTGGATGAGCCGATTCTTTCGAGTATGGGCCGGTAATGTTATTCCCGTGGAGTTTCTGCCATTCCCTGAGGAGTGAAATTTTACACGTAAGTGGTATACTCGTACTTTTGTAGTTTTGCTTATGGCACAGACAGGTTCTGCAAATGTGCCTTCCTTTCCTTTTCTGCAGCAATTTCATGGACGTCGTGCGAGGTCCGTGATGATCTGCCGGATTGGGCTCGGGAGTTGGCGATTCACTCGACTTATGATGAGCGGAAGTGGCGAGCTTTGTCTCAGGGTAGATGGGAAGCAAAACATCATGGTACATGCTGTGCGATTTGTTCCCTCCTTATTCAAATCACTTTCTCTTTCTGCGTACCGACTCTTGTTATTGTAGGCGTTGGGGAGTCTCTTGTTCCCTCTCGAAGAAGGAGAAGGAGAAGGATTACCAGCTTTTGGGCTTAAGAATCATAACAATGAGCAAGAAATGCCTTTGCAGGGCGACGACACTCAGAGCGAGGCGAGCCCGGACTGGGGGCCCGGAGTGAGAGTATTGACTGAGCCTGCTGCGCCCGTGATTTCTGGTTTTGGAAAGGCAGTTTCTCCTCTGCTGCCGTCTTCTTTTTCCGTCGACGGTCCTTTGGGGGATACTCGAGACCCGGGATCGTATGCACCAAGCGACCGTGCCCCGACCGGGGTCGATTCTTTTGGAGCTGAGGGAGCTAGACTAGCAGATGCGCGCTCGACCTTCGAGGAAGCCCAGCGGCTTCACTCTGCGGTGAGTTTTGGCACGGGCCTTTCGAGGTTCGCGCCTTCCCTTCCTTATTGGGTTTTCTTTTGCAGGCTTTTGACAAGCTTAAGTCCGAGTTGTTTCGTTGTGAGGCCAGGCTGTGGAAAGCTCTATATGGGGAGAAATCCCTTAGGCTCCTTTGCAATGAAAGGGAAGTCGAGTTGGCACGCTTACGGTATGAGGCGAGTCGGAGCTTGAATTATGAGTGCTACCTGAAGGAGAAGGTAGTTTTTGTTCCGTGTGAGTGTGTGTTCCTTCTTCTAGCTCCTGAGGCTAATTTTTTATTTATTTCAGTTGCAGAAAAAGACAGAGGAGCTGGAGCGCCTTCCGAACGAAGCTGGCCGAGCCAAGCGCGAGTATGATGAGTTAAAGGCTCAGGCGGAGGTTCAAGCTTCAGCGGGGAAGGGTGCTCTGGCTAAAGCCTCCGCTTTTGAGGTTCAACTTTGCTTAGCTCGTGATAATAGCTCGATTCAAGCAAATGTGATTACGAAGCTCGAGTCTGAGCTTTTGAAGGTAAAGGCCGAGGTTGTGGATGCCCGGGCTGAAGCCGTAATGAGCCGAACTAAGGCTGACAAGTAGGTGGCGGTCTATTTGAAGGACGCTGCCGATGCCCAAGTTGAGCTGAGAAGGAATCTTGACCGCGAGGATAGGAGCAAGGAATATGCTCGGTGTAAGTCTCGAAGGAAAACCCTTGAGGAGATTCGTGCTAGGGGCTTTTGACTTCTCGGAAGAGGTGAAGCGAGCGAGGGTGGACGAACGCGGTGCTCGGTTACTTCTGTCTAACGCCGAGGATAGCGAAGACGAGGCCGACGGGCCATAGTCCTCAAGGGGGACGTAGAATTCACTTTCTGATTCTGTATATAGTACTTTCAAAGTACATTTGTAAATGGAGCTTGTGTTTTTTCGCATATGTGTATAAAAAGAAATCTTGCGGTTTTATTCCTCTTGCATTTCTTTTTGCCTTGGTTTTAGCCAGACGAACTGGTCTTGAGTTGAAAGGAATCCTTAGATTCATAGTATAGCCCTGGGGCTCATTAGACTAGCCCGTAGGCTCTTACGCGCTTCGGTCGGCACGACCTTTTAATATAAGCTGGCGTTTGAGCTCTTATGCTTTTGCCCTTGGGCGTATTTAGTTAACTATTTTGGGTTCAATCTCCGAGTCGGGTATCGACTCGAGCTCATTTGACCCTCAAGTTTTTGAATTTTAAGCTGGTGACAGTGGCTCTTACGCTTTGGGTCGCTACGACCGTTTGTGTGAGCTGGCGACAATGGCTCTTACGCTTAGGGTCGATGTGACCTTTTGTGTGAGCTGGCGACAATGGCTCTTATGCTTAGGGTCGATGTGACCTTTTGTATAGGCTTTATTTTTCCCTCGTTAAGGATTTTTGAGATTGTATTTGCCTGACTCTTCGACGGTTTGATAAAACCTCGATTATGAGTCATTATGTGGCGATGATCGAGCACCTCGGGAGGTTTGGCTCGGCGGCTGAGTAGCTCGAAGCCTATAATTTGGAGCTGACATGGTCGAAACTCTTTTGCCTATGTCGAGGGTAGCCTGTTTAACCGGTTCTTTTTGAAGTAGATTCGAAGTAATTGAAGGCCTCTGATTTTGTAGCGACGATCGGGCGTCCCCGAGTCGCGTTAGTTTGGCTGGTACAGCCTTGTGACCGTAGTCATTTGTGTTTGGCCGGAGCCTTTTAGTCCCGAGTGAAGTAGTTTCGGCGTCTATATCGAGGGTATGCCTTTTAGGGGTCTTACAAGTTCGATATATAGCCTTAACTTTGAGATCGGGCTTATGCCTTTAGTAAGGTCTTACAAGTTTTACATGCCTTTGAGGTCTTAAAGTTTTGGATACTTGGTACAAGTATGGTTCATGCCTTGCTTGAGGTCTTACAGATATTGCCACTTGGTACAAGTGTGGTTCATGCCTTGCTTGAGGTCTTACCCAAGCGGGCAGACTCGGTCTCGTAAGACCTGTATAAGGCCTCGGGTTTTTGGTAAATGGCGATTGGCGACAGTCCCCGAGTTATCGAGGGTTCCTTGGCTCGGGAGCCATTACTTGTGAACATGGTATTGCCTCATTGAGGGCTTACGATTCCGGAGTTTTCGACCCGGAGGCCGTGCGATCTTTGAGATTTAGACGCCAGTCCCCGAGTGTTCGGGGAGCTTTCGTCTTTGGAGCCATTTTTTATAAAAATACCGAGCTTCTTTGAAACGCAAAATGCTCTTGGGAAGCGTTCTTTCATTACTTAGTATAAGCATACATGACTTTTCTGTCAGGGGCTCAGTGATTCTATACGGGCACAGTTTGCTCGACCATTTGGCCCGGTACATTGTTTTCCTATCGAGACCCCATTTGGCGTATCTTGGCTTTTCTGAGTAGGTGGCCTTTCGGGGGAGATGCCCCCCAGTATTCGAGGTCGACTACAAAAGAAGCCTTGAATACTTGTTGAGTCTTCCTTAGGTAGCATTTGGGTATTGCCTCGTTAAAAACCTTGCCGGTAAAACCCTTCTTCGGATTAAAACCGGGGTCGAAGGAAAAGAGTGCAACGCATGATTTTAAAACCTAAGGCCTTCGAGAAGTGCCTCAGCCGTTTTGATCGAATACCTGCACTCAGGTTAGCGTAGAGTGTAATTGAAAGAAAAGGGAGACGGTCATACCTTAGTGTAGAATGTGTCGGCGATGTTTCGAGCCTCGATATGTTTCAGTCGCTTGTGATGAGGATGCGGTACGGTCTTCTGCTTTATTTAGTCGGGCTTAACCGAAGGTGGAGGTACTGGTGTCGTCGCTATGTCATGTACTGCGAACATTTCTCTCACCGCATGCTGTTCCCCGTAGATGGTTTTTATCCCATCCTTTGTCGGGAACTTCATCATTTGGTGAAGGGTTGATGGTACTGCTCTCATGCAGTGTATCCATGGCCTTCCGAGCAAGGCATTGTATCTCATGTCTCCTTCGATGACATGGAATTTGGCATTTTGGGTTGTGCTGGCCACGTTGACTGGGAGGGCGATTTCCCCTTTTGTTGTCTCGCTCGCCATGTTGAATCTGTTGAGGACTCGAGAGGCAGGCACGATTTGGTTGAGCTGCCCAAGCTGCTCTACCACCCTCGGCCTGATAATGTTGGCCGAGCTACTTGGATCCACAAGTACACGTTTAATTTGAAATGTATTTACAAGGAAAGAGATTACTAGCGCGTCATTGTGAGGTTGAGACAAGGTCTCGATGTCCTCGTCGCTGAATGCGAGAGCATCCTCGGGTATGTAACCCCGAGTTTGCTTTTCTCTGGTGATGGATATTTTTGTTCTTCTGATCGTGGGTTCATGTGGTTCATCAATGCCTTCCAAGATCATGTGGATGACATGTTGTGGCTCATTTGTTTCGTTCTTCTTGGTCGCCTCTCTTTCCCGGAACTGGTTTTTGACCCGATCGCTGAGGAATTCTCGGAGGTGACCTTTGCTTAGTAGTCGGGCTACTTCTTCCCGGAGCTGATGGCAATCTTCGGTTCTATGGTCGTGCGTGTTATGAAATTCACACACTAAGTTATGATTTCTTTGCGAAGGATCTGATTGTACAGGCCTGGGCCACCTGGCGTCTCTGATTTTACTGATGGCGAACACGATATCTGATACGTCGACGTTGAAGTTGTATTTCGACAAGTGAGGTGCCTCCGTTGGCCCCGCGTGCCTATCGAATCCGGCTCTGTTGACGAGTCCCTGAGGATTCTGTCCTCGATCCATCCTTCGATCATTGCGGGGTATGTTGTGCCTCGGGGAGATTCTTCTGTCTTTGGTGTATGGCCGGTACCTTTCTTTGGGAATACCGAGCCCGAGGGGGTTCCTAGTTGGTCATCCTCGACCTTGATTTTTGACTGATATCGGTTGTGAACATCCGACCAGGTCACGGCGGGATATTTAACCAGATTCTGTTTCAGCTGCTTCGAAGCCATCGAGCTTCGTTCATTTAGACCTTGAGTGAAGGCCTGCACTGCCCAGTCATCGGAGACTGGTGGTAGTTCCATTCATTCCATTTGAAAGCGAGATACGAACTCTCGCAGCATCTCATTCTCCCTCTGCTTAATCTTGAAGACGTCGGATTTCCTTGTTGCTACTTTGATGGCACCAGCATGTGCCTTAATAAAAGAATCTGCCAACATGGCAAATGAATCTATCGAGTTTGGGGCCAGGTTGTGATACCACATCATTGCCCCTTTAGAAAGCGTTTCTCCGAACTTCTTCAGTAAGACGGACTCGATCCTGTCGTCTTTTAGGTTGTTGCCCTTCACTGCACAAGTGTAAGCGGTAACCTGCTCATTGGGGTCGGAGGTTCCGTTGTACTTCGGAAGGTCTGGCATTCTGAACTTTTTTGGAATGGGTTTCGGGGCCGCTTCCTGTGGGAACGGCTTCTGTACGAACTTCTTTGAATCCACACCTTTCAAGATCGAGGGTGCGCCCGGAATTTGGTCGACCCTGGAGTTGTAGGTCTCGACCTTCTTGTCATTGGCTTCTATCTTCTTCTCGCCCGATTCAATCCTCCTCGTGAGATCCTCGAGCATCTTTATGATGGCGGGGTCGGCTGTCGACCTGTTGTTGCTTGATCTCTCTGGTACTTGCTCGGCCGAAGGAGTCGTCCCAGGTGCTACCGTGCTAGGAGTTTTCTGGTGACTTTGCAGCTGGGCAATAGCTAACTGTTGTGCCTGCAACATTTCAAAAATAACGTGGAGGCTAACCTCCCGTTCTTCCCTAGTTGAGGTTTTCTGAGCTTCTTGTTGCTCTACTTGATGTATGCTCCTATTATTATGGGAGCTTATATCGACGTGTTGGGCCTCGCGCGAGACCGCATCCACGGGAATTGGTTCTGGCACGTTCCCAGGGTTTTGCGGTGGTACACCAACACCTGGAACATTCACACCATTCTCTCCGTGGTCCTCAAGATTGTTGTTTTCACCTCCATTTACTGAGTTAGACATTTCGACCTGAAATCGAAGATTTTGGACAAGAAAAAGCGTGAAAGATAACTTGCGTTATGTAGTAAAACCAGCAAGAAAATAATCACTATTATTTTTAGCCCCACAGTGGGCGCCAAACTGTTTACCGTGAAAATGGTAATAACAATTAAATTTGATTGTGAGGTTCTAAAAATACGTGATCTATTTTTATGCTAGTTGTAAAACGATAGGTGCTAAATAAAGGTTAGAAATCAGGATTACAGCTTAGAAATGGCAAGATAATCGAACCAAACGGTGGCAGATCGGAGGCCTCGAGCTGTCGATTACAGGACCTCGGGGTCAAGCTGGGTGGTTGAGTCAGGGTAATCGAGGGGGAAATAACAGTTATAATAGCTATGATGATGGCTCTTTTATGATCAATGATAGGCAATAAATGAAGAACAATAAATAGAACACAATGAATGTAAGCAATAAATGAAGTAATGAACTCAAGAAAATATTAGAGAGCAGAGAGAATGTTCGTGCGTTTCTTAGTATTGAGCAACAGATGTGTACAAATGACAAGGATTCCCCTTTATATATGAGGGGGAACATAGTACAAAAGCATTAATTACACAGATATGGGGCATGTATAGCTACTCAATGCCCTGATACGGGTCAAAGCTAGCCCTCTAGGTTTTATCAGTCCTAGTCGCGCGCCTAGGGAACTTCCCACTGTTCTACCGTAACCATTGACTTGTTCTGCCTCGAGGTTGGACACCGATGTCCCCTCGGGATAAATCTTGGACCTTCTGATTTTACGGTATACAAGATCAAAAAGGACTTTTCACAGGTCGTAGTGTAGGCTTCGGGACAGGTTGGACGAATATTTGGGAATATAGTGGATGTACCCTCCTTGAACTCTATATACACTTTGCTTCTTTACAACATAGCCCTTATTGACCTCTAGTTACCGACATAAAACCACCTCAACGTATTTCTTCAGTTTTCACAAGACTCCACACACACATATTTGCTTCTCTTTTTTATTTTTTTTTATTTTTTTTTTATTCATAAGTTTTTCTTTTGTTTTTCTTTTGGAGCTTGAATATCTTTATATACACAACTTTGAGATATTTGTTTCTAAACTCAATGTATAACCTTACCAATTTCCAATTAACACCGACACCCCCAACTTATGCTTTTAGCCTCATTCTTAATCGTTGAAGGAGGGACGGGTTCAAAAGAGGGAAATATTTTAAAAAGGGGTAAAGGTTTGTAATGTAGTAGCCAAATGAAAGGTTGAAGGCTCAACGGGGGTAACTAGGATAACAGATGTACCAGGGAGGTGAATTTGGTCAAAAATTAGTTAGCAATCACAAAGAGAGCCTAGATCATTTCAAACCCAATCATCGACCTGAGAGTTTGCATTGAGAAACCAACTGGGCAAGTTCTGGACATTACAAGTTAAGCACATGCATTATTTATACAAATTCTCACCCACTCTAAACGCATGAACTGTTTGACTCGGCATAACTTCGACCCTCAAGTGGAACGACCCGGCCGGTTGTTTTGAGAGTTAGAGCCCTGATCCTCTATAACTGCTTTCCCCGTATCTATTTCTGCTATTTTGACTTGCTGGGATGATTTATTTTGAGTTTCGGAGTGTTTTGGGACACTTAGTCCCTAAATGGGAGCCTAAGTCTTAAGATTTGGACAGTAGTCGGAACTGTAAGAAGACGATTCCAGAATGGAGTTCCATCGATTCCATTAGCTTCGTTGGATGATTTTTGTCTTAGGGGTGTGTCTGAATTGCATTTTGGATGTCCGTAGCTCATTTAGGCTTGAAATGGCGAAAGTTGAATTTTGGAGTTTGGACCGGTAGTGAAAAATTTGATATCGGGGTCGGAATCCGATTCCCGAAGTTGGAGTAGGTCCGTAGTGTTGAATATGACTTGTGTGCAAAATTTGAGGTCAATCGTACGTGGTTTGGTTGATTTCGGCATCAGTTGTTGAATTTGGAATATTTCAAGTTCATTAAGTTTGGATGGGAGGGTGATTTGTGTTTTTAGCGTTGTTTGATGTGATTTGAGGGCCCGACTAAGTTCGTATGGTATTTTAGGATTGGTTGGTATGTTTGGATGAGGTTCCGGGGGCCTCAGGTGAGTCTCGGGTGTTTAACGGATCAAATATTGAGTTGAGTTGTTTCTAAAGGGATCAGTCATCTGGTGTTTCCGCACATGCAGTGGAAGCTCCGCAGGTGCGGCCTCGTAGAAACAAGGATGAGACCCTAGTCTGGGTAGCCAGTGGTCACAGGTGCAGTGAAGGTACCGCAGAAGCCGACTCGCTCCTGCGGATAGGGAATCGCAGAAGCAGTGTCAGGTCGCAGAAGCGAACATCTGAGCGCAGAAGCGCAACCGTAGATGCGGATATTTGTGCGCAGGTACGGAGCCTGGGAAGTTAATGAAATTCCGCAGTGCAGAATTATAGCCGTAGGAGCGGTACCGCAGGTGCGGTAATGGGATCGCAGAAGCGATTTAGCTGGGCAGAAAAGAGAGGAAATCGAGGGTTTGATTCATTCTCCATTTTTGGACCTAGATAGCTCGGATTTTGGTGAAATTTCGAGGGATTTTCAGAGGAAGCTTGTGGGTAACAATTCCTTACTCGATTTTGGTTGCATTTCATTAATCTATTGTTGTTTTCTTCATTTAGTCAAGGGATTTGAGTGAGAAAGTTGGAAAAATGGGGGGAAAGTTCCCCAATCAAATTTTTGAGTTTTGGGGATTTTGACATCGGATTTGGATAATTTTGGTACGAGTGAACTCGTGAGTGAATGGGTGATCATAATTTTTGACTTTTACCCGATCCCGAAACGTGGGCCCGGGGAGGCTTTTGAGCAATTTTTCCAATTTCTTGCTTTAACTTTGTTTCTGTTTGTTGGATTAGCTTCTTGTAGTTGTATTTATGTTATGTAAATGGTTTTGGCTAGATTTGGGCCGTTCGGAGTCTGATATCCGTGGAAAGAGCATTGTTTCGGATTGGTTGAGCTTGGTTCGAGGTAAGTGGCTTGCCTAACCTTGTGTGGGGGAACTCCCCTTAGGATTTTGGTACTGTTTGAGCGCCGTGTACGTAAGGTGACGAGTACGTACACGGGCTATTTGTTGTAAAACTCCGTTTTCCACTAAGTCTTAACCTGTTTTCCTTGTTGAAACTACACTAGTATATGTAATTACCTTGTTTAGATTCGAAAAGCTTGCCTACGTGTTTTAACTGTTTATTTGAACTCTGTGCAGCATGTTTAGTGAAAATTACCTATTTTCTTCAATATGAACTTAGTCTAAACTGTAGATTCCTTGTTGAAACTGTTGTTTATATTGATTGTGCTGCATATTTACTTTGGGACTACGGAACGGTATTATGGAAGAATCCCCCATGTACTGCATATTTACTATGGGACTACGGAACGGAGTATTCCAGGAGATCCCCCAGCACTGCATATTTACTTTGGGACGGTATCCCGGGAGTTCCCCTTGTTGCTATTACTGTGTTCTGAGCTGTTGGCTTCCATTGAGTTCTATTCCTGTTAGGTCTCCGTATTATTTTACTGTAATATTCTTTCTGTCTTATTTCGTTATATTTTCACCAGTAGGGCCTTGACCTGATCTCGTCACTACTCGACCGAGGTTAGGCTTGGCACTTACTGGGTACCGTTGTGGTGTACTCATGCCCTTTCCTGCACATGTTTTTCGTGTGCAAATCCATGTACCGCATATCAGTCGCATTACCAATGAGGCGAGCCAATTGTAGAGACTTCAAGGTATATCTGTCGCGTCCGCAGACCTCAAAGTCCCTATCTATTCCACCCCACTGTCAAACACTTCTTGTATTTTTCTTCTTTTATTAGACACTGGAGTATGGGAGTACTGTTTCTTTATTTAGCTTGTGACTTATGACCTTCCGAGTTTTGGGAGAGTTTAAGTACTTTTTGAAAGTGAATATTGGAAATGCCGAGCGGCATCTCATGTCCTTGTTTAAATTTACCCGTTAGTTGGTAGTTTTTATGTTTTTTGTTCCTTTTTCCGAAATGTTAGGCTTACCTAGTCGTAGAGATTAGGTGTCGTCACGACGGTTCACGGAGGGAGAACTTGGGTTGTGACAACAAGGCAACTCAAAGCTTTATCACATGATTTTTGAAATTCTAGTTAAGCACAAAGTCAAAGAGCGAGCCTCGATTTCACAAGAATGACTAACCAATTTATTTAAAACATTTGAAGTGTGCAATATATTCAACAAAAACTTATAACATGCTTGAAACTAGAACAAAAACACCAACCAAGTCAAAACGTTTTGTGATACAGCCATGGTTCTACTATTACACCCTTGGAAAAGAACCCGGCGAAGAAAAACCAAGGGGAATTCATTGCTATATACACCACTACAACACTACACTATTAAGGTAAAGAGTTTATATACAAGTTTCAAAATTTGACTACCCCACCCCCAACCAAAGAGCATGCATTGTCCCCAATGCATTTAGAAAGTAAGAGCAAAGTTTAGGGGCTTCCTGGGGCACACTAGGCGCTTGTGGTGCTGGGAGCTGACACTGTGGAGACATTGGATGGATCCTCGGACTGGTCAGTAGATGGAGTATCCGAGGTGGTCGTGGGGCCGGAAGCTGACACCGTGGAGGCAGTGGGTGAAACCTCTGACTTTGTAATGGTGCATGAGACCAAAATAGGAAGCTTCGCCCGTTGCGAAGCTGGGACCTGGACCTGGACCTGTGAGCTACTAGCCTCACCCACTGATGGCTGTGTAGTCGTTAGGGCTACTTATCGGGCAGATTGGGCGGTTATTTACTCTTAACGGTTTGGCTTATCGGTTATCGGCTTTTAAATATATTAATCCGCTAGCCACCCGATAAGATATCGGGCGGATTGGTATCGGTTTAGCTCTCATCGAGCGGTTATCGGGCGATTGATCAGCCTAATTCAATCAAAATAAATAAAATTTAGTCTCTGTATGTTTAAATAGGTGGTCGACGTACTAAGAAGGACGAAGCAGAAGAGACACCGTGATGGGTAAATCATCTGTCTAGAATCTTATTTATGTTTATGCACATTGGCCTTAGTCCATGTGAAAGACTTCCAATTGGCCGTTGTTAAAATAAATGTTCGTCATGCTTAGAATTCTAGGATGCCTTAAAACCCAGGCAAAGTTGATGAAGCAGTGGTGTAACTGGTGTTGTTATCTTGTTTCAGACAGCAAATTCTGTCTTTTGTCACAGTTAGATGACTCCTTTTATTTGGCTTTCTTTTATNATGCTAGTAGACATAAACAGTCATGGATAATTAATTAATGAGACTCCTTCCGAATGAGCTAAGTAGAATCTTATTTATTCTCTTTCGTTTTCTTAATTTTATTTAATATATATATGGATAAAAATAATTAGATATATATATATATATATATATATATATATATTCTTAACGGGTTAACGGATTATCCGTTAAGAAAATTGGATAATCCGCCCTCAAACCGATAAGCCGTTAATAAAAAAAATTCAATCCGTTCCCCGTCCGTTAAACCGTTAACCCGATACCAATAAGCCATTAAGCTTCGAGTTCGGTTCGGTTTTCGATTTCGGTTTGGTTTTGAACACCCCTAGTAGTCGTGGTAGTGGATTTGGCGACCATATCTGCAAGTGAATGTGCAATTGCTGTATGCACATCTACTTCATCCTCATATGGTATATCTGTAGAAACAACAATTTGTTTTCCTCTGTTGTCCCGCTGATCCTTATCCTCCTCAAGTAACCCCTCTTCGTCAGTTTCCTCCTCAGACCCTTCTGATTCCTCTTCTGAATGATCGTTGATGTGCACAACGGAGCCTAGAGCTTGTGAAGCTGCAGTACCCAGCTGCAATGAGGTTTGTGACATCAAGGTTAAGGCCTCGAAAGTAGGAGGTACTAGTGCCTTGCTCCTCTCCCTTGGAAGAAAAGGAGTCAAATCAAATTCCAAGTTCTGCATCTTATGCAGCTCTGACTTTAGCTCAGCTACCTCCTTTTTGAGTTGAGGAATATCCCCAACTTCGCCTCGATCAACCCTCTCAAGGCAGACATCAAAGTGCTTGAGTCGATCCTCATAAGATAGATGCTATTTTTGAAGAGGAGTGACTGAGGTTTGGATTGGGGCCAGTGCTTGTCGGATGAGAGATGGAAGTTCTTTAGTCAATTTGTCTACTTTGGCATTTGCATGTTGTGCTAATAGATCGAGCTTTGAGAGTGCAGGCAATGAGGCAGGTCGTGGTGTAGTGGCTGGTCTAGGAGTGCATGTGGAAGTGGCCGGTGCGGAAGGACTGCCAGGCACTGATGAGGCAGCAGGTGCTGCTGAGGCTGGAGGAGGAGTGAGTGAAGGCTCTAGTGGATCTTCGACCATTGTATCCGCAACATCATTAATCCGAGTGATGTCAATGTCCTGAACGCATTTTTCTAGGAGGTCATGTTTAGGGATAGGAGGAACCTCCCCAGCTTTACACAGAGCATAGATTAAGCATGGAAAGGGGAGAGATGTCTCTTTCTCATTTGCCCGGATTCCAATCTCACGGAATATAAGTTCTCCCACATCCACCTTGATACCTGACATGATGCAAGCAATGAGGATCGCCTTCTCGATCTTTATGTCGGTTTCATTTCTCGAGGGAATTACCTGGGAAGAGACAATACTGAGCCAATACCAGCCTTCTTGGGTGAGATCCCTTTTGTGAATCTTTTGCCGCGGAGCGATCTAGGGTGGGGTTCCCTTGTCTATAACAGAGGCTACCCAAGCGCGCTCGGGTTCCTTATTTTTAAGATTTTCGTCAAATTCTACTGTGCCTGGCTCCCATTCCTCGAAATATACATCATTGATTGATTTGGCATCACAGAGTACTCCTCGGACTAAATAGATTCCAAGAATCTACGGTTTCTTTTCTGTTCTGAGTTCCTGGATGCAGCATAGAATTCCTGTACGAGTGTCTCGTTGTACTCCCCCCAGAATCTGAGTGAAGGACTCTCATCCCCTCTTTTTGATGTTTTCTAGCACATAGGGATAGTACCGTTCAAACCTAGCTGCTTTTCTTCAAGGATTTTCCTTTTTGTCAGGCCATCCCTGTACAGAGTCCAAGAGCCCGAAATCTCAAACCTGAGAATTTCACCACTTTTTCATCGTGCTTCGGCTTGGAGGTCAACTGGTGGTACAGGGTCAATCTTTGCCTCCTCCTCTTCAGATTGGGAGGAATGCTCAGATACACTTCTAGCTATGTCAGGCCGTGTGCATTTGGATTGCTAGGATTGAGGGCTCAGAGCAGCAGCTCGTTTCTTTCCTCGAGCGGAAGGTGGTCGCGATGCTACGGATTTCTTTGGTGCCATTCCCATCAATTAATCAACAAGTGAGTATGTGATATAGCATGGACAACATGTTAAGAAAGAAAGAACAATGAAGAACAAAGTTGGTTCTGCGATAAGTTCTGCAATAGCATAAAAGTCTGCAAGCCGCAGAACCCATTGCATTATTCAACACTCAGAAGCAAAACAAGTTTTGCGGTCAGCTGAAGTGGCACACAAACTAACTTATGCGACCGCAGATTGGTCGCATTTTGCTCCTCAAATAGAGCATTTTATCTGCCTCTGTCTTCGACCATTGTGCGGTCTGCATAACGTTTCTGCGGTCGCAAATCCAACCGCACATGGACTTTGAGACAACTACCTATGACACAACATGCGATGACTTTGCGGCCCGCGAACCAGTTATGCGGACCGCAAAGATCATCGTCCTTAGTCAAAATAAAGTCTTTACACTCAGTTATTGCACACCCAGCAGGATGAAATCTAAACCAAATGCTACAACTTTCCCACCCCTTGTCATTTATCCTGCTCTCCAATTCAAATCCCCACATAGAAATTTACCCGCAGTAGTCCCTAACCTAGGTTTTTAGTAGAAATCCCCTAACCTAGGTTTTCAATGGAATCACTCTCGATTGATTACCCACAGTAAGGAGTTTGGAAGGAAAAAAAATAGCAATGGAAGCACATGGAAATTTTCAATTGATTAAGAAAGAAAGAGGGGGAAATTGAACATACCAGATATCAAGAGAAACGATCTTGGTCTGAAACACGAGCAAGGTAAGCCCCTTCCTATTCAATTCCTTATTGAATTTTCTTATTTTGTTGTTTTAATGTTTTGATCATTTTTTTTCTTATGTGTTGTACGGTGTGCCTGTGTATGAGAATGATGAAAATGATTTAGGGAGTTAGGGTTAAATACCTTAGAGGTTCGCGGTGAGGCTTTGTATCGCATTACACATTATGCGACCGCATATGTGTTATGCGATGGGTTAGTGACCAAATGATGCAAACTGAATGGGCAATAGGTTCTGCGGTCGCATAATCGTTGTGCGAGCCGCAGAAAGCACATTGTCACCGCATTTTTGAAGGCCCAGATTGCCATTTTTTGTGCTTGTGTCTGCGACCATTATGCGGTCCGCAGACCCATTATGCGGCCGCATATGTTGCCGCAGACCACAAGTCTTGCTTTCCTTCACTTTCCTCTGCCTTTGCATCATGTTTCATTGTATTTTGGCTCACCTGCAATCTAAAACACACGTCAAACTGCTCAACACCTAGATTACACTTGCCGAAATTAAAATCTAACCAAAAAGTGTTACCACGCATGGGTTGCCTCTCTAGAAGCGCTTGATTTAACGTCACGGCACGACGATGTTGCCCTCATTTTGGCTAATCATTGGTGGGAGTTAGTGTAGGATCATCTTTGAGTGCGAATTGTTCTACCAAATGCCTTTCTCCACTGGTTCTGAGGTAATGCTTGACCCTTTGGCCATTTACTTTGAAAGTTCGAGTCCCCTCCTCGGATTCCAATTCAATAGCACCATAGGCAGACACATTCACAACTTTAAACGGGCCGGACTATTTGGATTTGAGTTTGCTCGGTAAGAGCTTCAATCTTGAGTTAAAGAGTAAGACCAAGTCACCGGATTTGAATTCCCGCTTCAAAATCTTCTTGTCATGAACAAACTTCATCCTTTCCTTGTACACGGCTGCATTCTCATAGGCATGAAAATAGAATTCTTCCATCTCGTTGAGTTGAGTCATCCTTAGATTAGCAGCTTCGGCCCAGCCAAGATTTAACTTTTTCAATGCCCATACAGCTTTGTGTTGACATGTGATTTTTGACCCTCCTCGAAATTTTACCCATTTTAGCATGTAAATATTTAGTTTAGGCCTAATATCGCCATTTCAACTAATTTTTACTATTTTACTTTATTTTATTACAAGAAAATAAAAAATTATAAAAATTAGGTTTATTAATATTTTATAGTCATTTTTAATCTTAAAAAAAAATTACCAAAATAGTAGCCTATCTTTATTTTATAATCTTGAAAACACAAAAAAAATAGTTTTATGTTTTATAGTTNAATACCGTGGAGCTTTTTCTTTCCAAAATCCCGACCAAAAACCGAGGATCTCCCTACACATTCCTGATTTGATTGCTTAGATATGTGTCACAACTAACTTACGAAATTTTCCTAGTGAAAACTGGGGCAGAAAATTTCGTTCGTTTGTTTGTTTTGGTATCCTAAGCAGGTCAACCTCCAGACACAAGGTGTGAGATGACCAATGGAATAAATCTCAATCCAGAATCAAGAAAAGAAGAAAAGAACAAAAAAGATGAACTCAAATGTGAAGCAAGCAAAGGCGCAGATTGCTCAAGATATGATTGAAGTCACAAGCTTCGCATGCCCAGCCTTGATCCAAAGCTGAAGAAAGAACCAACACCTACAGCTAACGAGCATCAAGATTCAGATCGGAGTCCGCATGAAGAACCAACCAAGACTCAAGATAAAGCTTCAGAAGACTCACAGATAGGAATCTTGTAACTTGTAGCTGATAGGCTTAGTTAGTCTTTTTCATTTTTGATTTTGATGTAATAACGGGACCGCGACCTGGAACCTCGACGGCACCTCGCTCGGCTTTCAACCTCGGTACTCCATCATCTCATTCATTTCTGAACTACACGTGGCCTGATTCCTTTATAGCCAAGGATATGTAGGCAGCTCAGATACCAGGGCTCGGTCACATTCTCCCTCCTCTTAGTTTTTGCTCTCCTTAAATAAGGGTCGGGTCAAAAAACCTGTCTAGTCATTCTTTGTCTGAAAACTCTTCGCGTTTTCAGTCAAAGAGGGGCAGCTGTTGACATGTGATTTTTGACCCTCCCCGAAATTTTACCCATTTTAGCATGTAAATATTTAGTTTAGGCCTAATATCGCCATTTCAACTAATTTTTACTATTTTACTTTATTTTATTACAAGAAAATGAAAAATTACAAAAAATAGGTTTATTAATATTTTATAGTCATTTTTAATCTTTAAAAAAAAATTATTACCAAAATAGTACCCTATCTTTATTTTTATAATCTTGAAAACACAAAAAAAAATTAGTTTTATATTTTATAGTTTAGTTCAATTAATTAAAATTAGTCTTATATTTTTATATTATAATTGTGCATAATTTTAGAAGAAAGAATTAGTTTTAGGTTGGTTTATCCCGTTTTTATAAATCTTATAGTTCATTTTTTAGTCTTTGGCCCAAAATACTTAGCCCATAGTTCCTAGGCCCATACCCCTAACATAATCCCTACCCTATATAATACTACCTATACCCCAAACACAAGAGACCTAAAAACATTCTAAAAAAACCAATCAGCCGCAGCAAAGAGGAGCGCCGCAGCCATAGAGCTCCCCACCCCCATCAGTTCATCTCTTTCCTCATAAACAAAACCAGAACACAAAATTCCATCTCCCTAAAATAATGCTGGGAGCTAATTGAAAAGAAAAGCAGGGCAGCCGCAAAAGGAAACAGTACCCCCGCCCCCCTGAGCTCGACTTCTTCGCGAACCCCACCCCAAACGACCACTGCTTCGTCTTCTTCGTCCTCGCTGCTGGAAACGGATACACACATGCACATACACCCAAAGAAGCCATGGAATACGATGGAGCTTTGATTGAGGTTTGATACGCCGTTGATTCGAGGGCTGTCGTTCATGTTGGAAGTTCGCGGTTTCTGCTGGTTTTTTCTTAGCGCTGATTTCGCTCAGATTTGGAGTCGAAACTCGCCTCTGTTTTAGCGTTCAAGTTTCTTTGCATTCCAGGTATGAGTACCAGTCCAAAAAAAGGTGCTGTAATTTACCCCTTTATCGATGAATATAAGGGTATTTTATCTGATATTTGAGCTTTCTTCTTCAGGCGTTGTATTTTGCAATTGCTCCTTCTCATATCATTTTCGTAATCGCTCCCTCTCATGTTTCGACTGTTCTTAGAGTATATATTCAATTTTGATAATTGTTCTGTTTTCAAGCTAAGCTTTGTCGTACTGGATTACTTATTTTCAGTATTTAATGGGTTAGTTGTATTTTCTTGGTAGGTTTGTGTTCAAATATATTCTTGTTCTTAATGTGGATAGGTTTATTTGTATAAGTGCTACCAATTCCAGTTTAGACAGAATGTTTTTTTTTTTCTTATTATGTTTCGAAGCTTATGCTTATAATTGGTGTTAACAGAGTGAGTTTACGTTTACTACAAATCTGTTTGCAATTGATCAATTCCAACTTTTCTTAAATTCTTGCAATACAGATCTTTATGGTTCCTGAGTCTTAAATGCTTGAACAATTACATACGATTAAGAGTGTAAAATTAATATGATTATAGTTTTCTTTTACTTCACATTAATAGTTTCAGTTAGGATTGTGCTAAAGTTGTTTTCCACGAGCTTATTCAAGAGCCTCACCATCAACAATCTCAAAGCAGTCTAGAAACAATTCTTGGATATCCGTAGTTTGGTTTCAGTTGAATAAGACCTTTCGGTTAGAATAAATTGGAGTGCGCCGTGCTAAATAAATCTCAAAATGTATGGCCCTCGTTTAATTAATCTTGTTTATCCTTAGAAATCGAGGCGTACCATTTAGCGAACTTTCATGGCCCTCGCAAAGTTGCTAATGCGTAGCTGCTTTAGGCGCGTACTTTAATAATATTACCTTCCTAAACTCGGGTGCACATTTATGTGACCCAAATCCAAATCTCAACGAAGTCGAAATGTGTCGAAGACCGCGGGTGCATTTATGTGACGTGGTTCGAGATGCGTTTTCACGACGTTGCAATTCTCTTTAAAAAATAATAATAAAAGCGGTTTAAATTTAAAAAGCACATAAGTTAAAACATGTATTAAAATCAGATTTTTAGCCAATTATAATAATTTAAGCGACCGTGCTAGAACCACGGGATCCGGGGGTGCCTAACACCTTCCCCCGGGTCAACAGAATTCCTTATTCAGAATTTCTGGTTCCCAGACTCCAATTGAGAAGTCGAAATTTTCCTCGATTTGGGATTTAAATTAAATCGATGACTTGGGACACCAAAAGCCAACCCTATCCCAAGTGGCGACTCTAAAAATCAAATAAATAATCCCATTTCGAATAATGTCACTTTAAATGGAAAAACTCCCTTATACCTTATCCTTCGGGATGGGTGTGTAAAAAAGGAGGTGTGACACTTTGTGTTCAAGCTCCACTAGCAAGTGACATGCCTTACCAAAAACCAACTGGTATGGTGAGGTGCCAATGGGAGTCTTGAATGTTGTTCGATATGCCCACAATGCATTATCTAGCTTCTTTGACCAGTCAGTCCTGTTTGCATTCATAGTTTTTGCTAGGATGTTTTTGATCTCCCTGTTGGAGACTTCCCCCTGACCGCTCGACTGAGGATGATAAGAGGTGGCCACCTTGTGCTTAACTCCATATTTTTCGAGTAGCCTGGCAAAAGCTTTATTGCAAAAGTGAGAACTACCATCACTAAGGATGGCCCTTGGGGTTCCAAACCGCGTAAAGATATTCTTCTTCAAGAAAGTGGTTACACTCCTTGCCTCATTGTTCGACAAGGCAATTGCCTCGACCCATTTGGAGACATAATCTACTGCCACCAAGATATATGTCATGCCGTAAGAGCTTACGAAGGGACCCATATAATCTATCCCCCACACATCAAAGATCTCTACTTCCATCACAAAGTTCATAGGCATCTCATGTCTCCTGGAAATTGACCCTTGTCTTTGACATTGATCACATGCTTTGACCATTTGGTTTGCATCTTGGTAGATCGATGGGGCAATAATAGCCACATTCAAGCACTTTTCTCGCAATACGATTTCCACCGTGATGGCCCCCAACTGGGGAATCATGACATGCTTTGAGAATTTGCATTATTTAATCTTCCGGAACACAACGCCGAATGATGTTGTCGGTACAAATCTGGAACAGAAAGGGTTCCTCACAATAATATTGCCTACACTCCCGCAAGAACTTCTTCTATTGATAAGCTTTCAATCCATCAGGGAAAAGGTCACTAAACAAGAAGTTAGCGATGTCGTCATACCAAGGAGTGAAGGTGCTAGACAATGCCAATATGTGTTCATCTAGGAAGGAATCATCAATTTCAAGATCTTCTTTTGGTCTCCCGGCCTCTTCAAGCCTAGATAAGTGATCCGCAACTTGATTCTCTGTTCCTTTCCGATCTTTGACTTCAAAGTCAAACTCTTGTAACAAAAGAACCCACCTAATCAATCTTGGTTTAGCATCCTTCTTCGCCATAAGGTAGCGAAGAGCAGCATGATCGGTGTAGACTATCGCTTTGGAACCCAACAAATAGGCTCGAAATTTTTCAAAAGCATAGACAATAGCAAGCAGTTCTTGCTCGTCACAGTGTAATTCATTTGTGCGCCATTGATTGTCTTGCTAGCATAGTAGACAGGATGAAGAATCTTGTTATGCCATTGACCAAGTACCGCTCCAATGGCTACACCTCTAACGTCACACATGAGTTCAAATGGAAGAGACCAATCAGGTGAGACAATAATAGTTGCCGTGGTGATCCTTTCTTTTAATTCCTCAAAAGCTTTTAGGCATTTCTCATTGAACTCAAACTTTGCATCCTTTTCAAGGAGCTTGCACACGGGACTTGCAATTTTTGAGAAGTCTTTGATAAATCGCCTAAAAAAACCGGCATGCCCCCAAAAGCTCCGAACACCTTTTACCAAATTGGGAGGAGGAAGCTTGGAAATGATCTCGGTCTTTGCCTGATCAACTTCTATGCCTTGTTTGGAAATTTTTTGGCCTAGAACAATACCCTCGTCCACCGTAAAGTGACATTTTCCCCATTGAGCACAAGGTTTATTTCCTCACATCTTTTGAGCACTTGTCGAAGGTTGTCAAGGCAATTCTCAAAGGAATCACAACCAATAGAAAAGTCATCCATGAACACCTCTAGGAAATCCTCCACCATGTCCGAGAAGATTGACATCATGCATCGTTGAAAGGTAGCCAGAGCATTGCATAGCCCAAATGGCATCCGGCTAAAAGCAAAAGTTCCATATGGGCATGTGAATGTTGTCTTCTCTTGATCTTCCAAGGCAATGTTGATTTGGTTGTATCCAGAGTAGTCATCCAAGAAGCAATAAAATGACCTTCCGGCTAGCCGATTAAGCATCAATAAAAGGCATAGGGAAATAGTCTTTGCAAGTAGCACTATTGAGCTTCCAGTGGTCCATGCAAACTCTCCATCCGGTCACCGTCCTCCTTGGTATGAGCTCATTTTTGTCGTTTTGAATCACGGTCATGTCTCCTTTATTCAGCACACATTACACCGAATTCACCCAAGGACTATCGGCAATGGGGTAGACAACCCCGGTATCCAACCACTTTATGATTTCTTTCTTCACCACCTCTTGCATGGAACATTTTAACCTTCTTTGATGCTTCACGCTAGGTTTGCTTTCTTGCTCCAATTATATCTTGTGCTCACAAATCCCAGCGGGAATCCCTCGGATGTCCGCTATTGTCCACCCAGTGGCCTGCCTGTGCTCTCTCAAGATATTCAACAATTGTTCAACCTGCACATCATTCAACAAAGAAAAAACGATTACAGGTAAGGTTTCATTAGAGCCAAGAAATTTATACCTTAAGTGCAGTGGAAGTGGCTTGAGATCAAGTTGTGGCGGCTCGATAATTGAAGGCTTAGCGGGAGGAGTGACTCTATTCTCTAAGTCAAGAGAAAGTTTCTTCGGTGCATAAGTGTAGGACCCAAGCCCTTCCAATGCATTTACCGATTCCATGTATCCTTCCATGTCTTCACCATCAAAATGTACCAAAATAGTTGCCAATGCCTCACCAAGGCATTCTTCTTCCATCTTTACCCTGACTGCATCCTCTACCTCATCAACAACATAAATGACTGAGATACTTTCGTATGCATGCGGCACTTTCATACCCTTACTCGCTTGAAAGGTAACCTCTTCGTCATTAACTCGAACTTGATATCATTTCGTTCTGAATCCATGAGTGCTCTTCCGGTAGCAAGGAATGGTGTCCCCAAGATGATTGGGATTTCTTTATCAATAGCACAATCGAGGATAACAAAGTCGGTAGGGAGGAGGAACTTCCCCACTTCCATAAGGACATCATCAAAAATTCCCACCTGTATCTTTATTGAACAGTCGGCCATTTGCAACCTCATACTTGTAGGCCTAAGCATACCTAAACCCGCTTGCTTGTAAATAGCAAGAGGCTTTAAGTTGATGCTAGCCCCATTATCACAAAGGGCTCATGCAAAATCGCGCAACACAATAGTGCATGGAATGGTGAAAGCTCCCGAGTCCTTTTTCTTTTGGATCGTGGTTGTTGCAATGATGGAACTAACCCGGTGAGTCACATTCACCACTTCATTCTTGGTGGTTCTCTTTTTAGTGACTAACTCCTTCAAGTACTTAGAAAAACCCGGCATCTCTTGAAATGCTTCCACAAAATATTTACCGATAATTGCTTGAAAATGTCATAGAACTTTTTGAGTTTGCTATCATCAACCCTCCTAGAAAGTCTTTGAGGGAAAGGAGGCGGAGGCCTGGGAATTGGTGCTAGAGTTTTTGGTGCCTCTATTACCTTTTCCTTAACCTCCTCATAGTTCACTTCTTGAGTTCTCACCTTCTTCGGGGGTCTTTCAACTTCAACAACAATTGGCACCTCAACTTGTGCCTCGACTTCTTGTTCAGAATCTTCCACTTCAACCACTCGTTCATTTTCTCCTTGAAGTAGTTTCCCACTTCGAGTTGTGATTGCCATACAATGCGAGGTTGGGCCACTCCCACTACCTTTTGGGTTTGCAATTGTGTCACTTGGGAGTGTGCCTTTTTGCTTCGGGTTTCGCTCTCTTGAGAGATCTCTCATTTGCATCTCCAACTTTTAAATAGATGCGATATGAGAGCCCACAAGCTTGGTCATGTTATTCATTGAAGTGTCGGATCTATCTTGATTTTGCAATACTCGTTCAAGCATGTTTTCAAACTTGGACTCACTCGAAGAACTTATTTCCAATGTGGAGAGTTTGAATATTGCCCCTTTGGTGGAACATAGGGGTTGGAACTCCAATTTGAAGAATTATTGTTGTTGTTACTCCAATTTCTTTGATTTGAACTACCTTGTTCATTTCGACACTGTTGGTTGCCTTGCCCTTGCGGGTCAGGCCTCCATTGGTTTTGTTGTCCTGAACCTTGGTAGGGTTGCCTTTGATAACCTCCTTGAGAGTTGTTGACATAATTTGCTTCCTCGTAATCCTCATTTGACATGGTTTGAACATCTTCCACCATGTTCACCTTTTTTATTTGGCTTTCAGTGAACATCTTCGTCAACACATTGGCGTTGGTGGCAAGCCCAAATTACTTGATCTCTTTCTTGGTTCTCCTTAATCATTTTGGTCAAGGAAGGAGTACCACATGCAATTTCATCCGTGGTGTCCTCTGAGTGCCAAGCTTGGTTATGTTTTGCCATTTTGTCAAGGATTTGTGTGATCCTTGCAAATGTTTTATCCATAAAAGATCCATCAACTGCATTTTTGGCTATGGATTGATTCATAGGATCCAAGTACCATGTAAAATTCTCCAGCAAGATAGTATCCGAAAAACCATGTTTCGGCGACCTCACTAAATATAGCTTGAATCGATCCCATGCCTCATGTAGATGCTCTCCCGGTAATTGCTTGAAAAAGAAAACGTTATCCCGGAGCTCAGACTTCTTTCTCCTTTCTCTGCGGAAACCATTTTGCTAGGAAAGCTCGGACAAGCTCGGGCCAAGTTAGAATGGAATTAGGTGGTAGATTTTGGATCCATTGTCTTGCCTCTCCAACTAGAGAGTACTTGAACACCCTCAACCTTAGGGCATCATCTGAAACGTGATTCTGCTTGTGCATCGCACACACACCCAAGAAATTTTTGAGATGTTGTGTTGGATCATCATTTGTGGAATTTTGGAAAACCCCCTCTGCCTTGAGCATTAGGATTAGACTGTGTTCCACCTTGAAGGTAGCAGCATCAACTCTTGGAGGGACCATGGCATTTTTATCCTCAATATACTCATCTATATCTGCAAAATTATTCTCTTCTTTCCGCTCGCCCATGTTTACCTAGTGACACCAAGCAAAGCAAGCAAGGTGTGATGGAATAGAAGAAGACGTAAAGTAAAGCACACACTAATTGTAATTTTAAAACCGTATTCCCCGGCAACGGCACCAAAATTTGATACGCTTAAATTACACTTAAATAAATAGTGTAAGGCGGTTGGTGTCAACTATAATAACCCAACGAGGTTGGGGTCAAATCCCACAGGGAATAGGCGTGAAAAGGTTACTTGAATAGTGTGAAACTTGACTTAAGTCGTAATTCTACTTCGTTAGCTTAAAAAGAGAATGTTGTAATTGTGAATTAACAAGACAACTATTTTGTTATGAGAGTATAATTAATTTGATTAAGAAAACCAAGGTTGCGTCCCCATCATAGGAATATAATGCTATCGGTGTTAATATGATATATTTCTAATGGAAGGTCCTTTGATATGCAAATGGTTCCTAAATGACTACCCAATATTTCTCAATAATTAGGTAGTATTTCCTCTTTATAATTTTCCCAAATATAAAAGAGTTGCAATTAAGAACAACCAATTTATGCCAAATAGAACCCACTTATTCCTAAGCGATTCTATTATACAAGGTTTAAAGCCTTGAGTTTTAGTTATTCAATTCTACCAAACCCTAACCCACTTTTTCAAGTAAAGAAAGAGTGAAATGGCATTAGTCAATGTTTGCAACCATCAACATTAAATGAAGCATGAGAAATGAATAAATACCGACCAACTGTTATATATATATATTCGATAGTAAACACCCATTTACATTACACCCATCTAGGGTCCACAACCTTAGTATTTAAAGCTAGCTACTCATACTAGAATCCAAGAACAAAGCAATAAATAAAGTCATAAAGCTTACAAAGATGAAAATATTCTCTTCTTCAAAAGCCTCCAGAATAATGGTATATTCAATGCCTCTTTCTCAGACAAGATGCCCACAAGAACCCTAGTTATTTTATTTATAATGGGCTAAAAGTCGTGGTCAAGATGTGATAAAAATACCCTTGCAGATCACATATGCGACCACATAACGGCCACATAACACTTTTGCGGCCTGCAGAACTACACATTCATTGCAGAATCAAATCTCCAGTTGCCCAGTTTTCCATCGCAGATCCATTATGCGGTCCGCACATCGATTTCGCGATATCGTTTGATGTCACAGAACTGCTCTCGCAGAAATTCTCTTTGCACTTCTACGGTCATTATGCGATCCGCACAAGTGTTATACGACCGCAAAATTAACCGCAAAGTTGATTCCAAAAACTGTATTTATCTACTTCACTCTGCGGTTGGTTTGCGGCCCGCACATTTTGTGGTCGCAAACCTACCGCATTTCTGCCCTTCTATGGATTTTTGTCATCTTTTCCTTGTTCTTGGTTCTTGAAGTCTAGTTTGCTGCAAAACACCAAAACTACATAAGAATTGACTTAAAATGCTTTAAAAGACGAGCTACAACCTATGTAATTAGTATGAAAAGTGCCGCAATTCTACGGCACATCAAGTACCACCGGGGAGATAGTCAAAATTTCAGTTCAAAAGCAACCCTACGAGCACAAGGGCGTGGAGGTAAGTAACTAAGGATAATTATAGCGAGTAAGAACTTCAAAAATTCTGTCAGGTATACGATGTAATTAGCTTGCAGCTTTACAAGTGTCAAAGGGTCTTCCCTAAATACTACAATGAAAGACTAGCTGAGGAAATAAGGAAGAAGGTTTCCGCCTAATCATAGTGGCCTAAAGAGGAAATGATCTTGTAACAAAAGTCTCACTACAATATTGTATACACTCCATAAGAAAGTGGCACCTATCGTGGCTAATGAATGGGGAAAAAATCAAAGGTGATGTTTGTAATCATACGAGGTACAGGAAATTACAGTATTCGTAGGCAATAAGACAAGCCAAGTATTCATGCAACAAGTGGCAGAACGACCAGGAAAAGTAATTGCTTACATTTAAAGACAACTGAGTAGACACGGAAGGAAATCTGTGGTGCTAGAAAGTTAAAGGAAGGTTGTGCGTAGTATAAATAGATATGTGTAGGTCGCAAGCTAAAGTATGGTAGAGTGACAAGGTTTCAGGTATATGGGAGTAAGGATAAAAAAAAGTGAGTTAGAATGTGATAAGAACAGGGAAGACCTCGGGATTAAGCCCATCAAAAAAAAGAGCTGATGGTTTCCGTATGTTATAAAAAGCTCAGTATAGCCTGTACAAACTCGAAGGTGTCTAAGACTAGGAGCAACTAGAAGAGATGAAATGCTGCCCTGGTAGTAGAATAAGGGTGTAATGGTGATAGATAAGAGGATGACGTTTAGGCCTTTGATTGAGTAATGATTTTGAGAAAAGGGATTTCATGAATTGCACGGGACTAGAATACCCTCCAAAAGATGAATCACGTTGGGATGCTATAAAATACGGTTATTGAAGTATAGTATCATCCCTAGGTGGATCAGGAAAATCACTTCAAATGTTCCCCGATACGACGTGAGCGCTAGTGACAATGTATTACGTAAGAGGTTTCAAGTTATCAGTGGTAGATTATAGATCAACATTAAGGTGAATCACCAATAGATGGATAAAAGTTCCAAAGTATGAGATGAGATTATTCTTAAGATGAAAAGTAATGAGGAAGCATTAAAGGACTTAGATTTATACATATAGGATAAGCAGCGAGAGAGTAACCTGGAGTTGGGTAGCAGACCTCGGTAATAACAAACCAAAGTAAGAGTTATGGTATAGTATGACCCACATAGATGTAGTAAAGCCATAAGGATAGATAACAGAGTCTATGAAACAAGATATATCAATAGTCGTAAGTTTGACAAAGTATCGAGCGAAGAACTTCAGTATACCTATAGATGCCTAGAGGGACAACTTGTCATAGTTCTGTATATGTTCACAATGTGAGATCAAAATATTGGCTAAAATCCTGAGGAAAAAGGAGAGAAGATTCGCATAGGCACTTACAAGGTCAGAGTAGTACATGTTGCATGATAGAAGGTAGCAACAGTTACGAGATTGGAAGAATTCGGACAACAAGTCGTGGTATGTGAAAGAGGCCCAAAGGGGGGAATGCCTTGGCCTTGGGATTTATTCACAGAATAATTGCCTAGACGGCAAGGACAATAATAAAATATTCATAAGAGCTATGTTCTATGAGACTGATAAGCGCATCATTCAACATTCGAGGATGAATGTTCCAAAGGGGGGAATGATGTTGCACCCCATATCTTTGTACGTGAGAGTATTAGTAAGTCAATTGATGTAAGCTCAGAAATGCGATGATCTTTGAGAGTCCATAAAGTAAGTTAATCATGTTACCTTGGAGATTATAAATCTTTAAGATCATGGATAACAAGCACCAAGAGGGTTGAAAGGCTAAGAAGCTAAACAAATTGAAGAAAATAAGTTTCGTCGAATGTCGACAAGTTGGGAATGTTATAACGTGTACTTTTGTGATGATACTAGGGTGATTAACATGATAAGGAGCTTATGTTATGAGTTATTTTATTCGTATGATAGCCGTATGTTATTCTTTTAAGTCAAGCAAGTTGTGGAACAAAAGTTGGCAAAGGTCATCATAAGTTACATTCATAAATGTGCTGAAAATTAGGTCAAATGTAGATGCAATTTTCTCCCAATTTACTTTGAATTATGGGGTGATCTACCTACCAAAATTGAAGATCTACGAGTTTATTTTATAACTCGTTAAACCATTTGTCGATACGACATCGGAGTAGAGAGATATTTGCATTTTTGTGAGACTGCACCAAGCAGCTCTCTATGGAACCCACAATGGCGATTGAGATATATTGATATATATAAGACGCCTCAACCCCATTTTAACTCATTCTTATTCAGTATCTTCATACCCTAGACACCTAAAAACACTCTATCAAGGTTCTCTCATGATCCAAGACCCAAACAAAGGGCAAACAGCAAAAATCAAGAGTCGGGAATCCCGTCGCGCTAGTAAGTTTCTTGTTCTTCTTGTTGTTGCTGATTTTTGGGTGGTTCCAGCTCGTGTGGGAGGTTGTTTTAAGTGGTTTAAGTTCTGTAAAATACTCTCCCAAGGTTTTCATATCAACCCTAGGTTACTTCAAGTCTTGCAAATGGATTACACCATATTTCAACATCAAAATTTAGTTCTAGTGAAGAACAACACCTCTTTGAGGTAGTGTTGTCATTGAGGATAGTTGTGGGCTGTGTTTGGCTGAAATTTCAAGTTGTTTCTACTAGCTAAGGTGATTATAACAGCCTACTAATTGTGCTTATTCTTGATTGTATGGTGGTTAAGTTGTTAGGATGATAAACTACAAGAGAATACTTGGATTAGCTTAAGTTACTTCTATGGTGTTGTATTGCCATTGAGGGTTGTTGTAAGCTAAATATAACTTGGATTTCTACTTGAAGCTACTGTAGAATGTATGTGTATTGTGTTCTTGCATGTGCTAAAGGTTAGCTTGATGTTGACTAAGTTAAATGGATAGACTAGACATGAACTAGTGAATAAAGTTGCTAGTTGAAGATAGTTTGAGTTGTGGATTGTTTTCTTTGTTATAAATATATGGTATAAGGATGGAATCATTGATGAATGACTTCATTATCATGTCAATGATGCTTTTAAGTTAATGCAAGAAGTCTATAAGTGGTGATATGGGTTATACAGATTCCAATCGGAGCTTGCCGCTCGTCGTGAAGTAGTTGTGACTTGTTGTTGTTATATGGTGTCTTGTTACTGATATTTATATGTTGCTGGATTTCTCTGATTGTTGTTGTTGGTATATGGTATTGGAGGAGGCCCTCGTTACAGGGGAGATGCTTCCCAAATTTACATAAACAGGCTACTAATTCAAGTTGCGGACTTAGCCTTTACTCAACACTGATTTTGAATCTCTGTATGCTATGGTAGATTGAGTTGAGTTGTTTGAAGAATTGATTGGAAGGTATTAAGGACTCAACAGAGTTAACGTATGTTAAGGCACTTCCTTCTTTCTTTTGGCATGATCTAAAGTGAAATGAATATGCTATTTCATAACGGATCTACTCCTTGTTGCCCATGTTGTTCTTTCCTTATAAAGTTATTCTAAGCAAGTATGTATGATCCTTGAATCCTATCGAGATTCATATTGATGGTATGGATGTACATAATGTTAATCAAAGGTGCAACGACCTTACGTCACTCCGAATGGTTTAGAACGTAATTCCATGAGTCCAGCATGCATCATATATAGTATCTATTTTACTCTACCGAGCTGCGCTATAGTCGACCGGGTACGAAACCTATTGTGCAACCACTAATCAGTTGGGTTTACCGAGCTCTACGTGGCTGGGTACGATTCTACTAAGCCTTATGATGGCCGGGTACATTTTTACCAAGTCCTCTTTGAGGCCGGGTACGATATTATATGATGATACCTACAGAGGCGTATGTTTTTAAAAGTTTATGTATATATATGTATCATGCATTTCATGTTAGTAGCCCTCAGACGCACTCAGGTGCTACAGGTTGTATCTCCCCTATATCTCTTTACATTACTATTCTTATTTATGCTTTCATGTCTTAGATACTCGATACTTTATTCGTACTGACGTCCCACTACTGAAAAATTAGTCTATGGCAACGCATGAAAAATCGTTCTAACAGGTAGATAAACCGTTGCCATAGAGATATTGCAACGATTTACAGACCGTTACATCCGCTCGCGTGCCAATAGAGCTATAGGAACGGTTCTAGCAACGGTTTTCATCTCCGTTGCTATAGAGACGTCTATCGCAACTGTTTTCCCTTTCTTTGTTGGAACGATTATTCTTTCCAATTGGAACGGTTTAAAACCGTTACTATATTGTATAAGCAACGGTTCATAACTGTTACCATGTAATCTAATGCAACACTTATATAAGCTATTGTTACGGTTATGTATGGATATAACAACGGTTTCTTTAAGCTATTGTAACGGTTTTATTTGTATTGTTACGGTTTATAATAAACTACAACAATGAAGAAAATGCTATCGCAACGGTTTTAACTACCTATTGGAACGGTTTATAAGACATTTTGGAGCGGATTACCGAACCTATTGCAACGGTTTACGTTCTCTAATGGAACGCCATTTGTATCCTATTGCAACGGTTTACATAGGCTATTGTAGCAGTTCATTTAAAAGAAATATAGCCCCTGTTATAAATAAATTTTTTTATATATATAATAACACTAAAATTTGAAAAATACAAAATGAAACTATTAATAATAACAAGCTCATAATATTCATAAAGCAAATGTTCTACCCGAAGTGCATAAGTCTAATACATTTCAAGATAGTAAGTTTCAAAATTTAATAACAAAATATTCCTAGAACATTCATCTATAGCAATTCAAAATTCATCCAAAGTAAGGTCTAGATCATCACTGCTTTCATCTTCCATTTCTTGATATACTCCACCTACAAAAGAGAGATAATTAAAGTCATTACCCTTCAAGAGAATCCGGTCTAAGAATGCTCATAGCACCAAAAGATATTGAATGCCTGGACTAAATATATGGAACAAAAAAGAAAAAGAAAAGATTGGACATACAAGATGCTAGTCATGAGCCTAGGAACATGCTGCAGCACCGTAAATGAACTAGTTTATAAGCAAGAGTAAGGGAAAAACTTAAATGAACACTGGTTGCAGTCTCACGACGAACATTTTTGCACAAGTTGACCCCGCTAGGCAAAGGCAACAAATCAAACCACTAGAAGAATTTTAACAAGTGAGAGCAATACGAAACTGTGGACATGGTCCACTTGATTCCCTACGCGATGACCAGGGGCGTTGGCCTAAAAGAGGCCAAATCTTTTGGATCAAATATTGAGCTAGAAAATTAAAACCCATATAACTGCAGCATGAAGGATGGACTAGACATGATTCTGATGATAAGAAATTTGAGCTGACAATCACATCATTTGAAAAAAAGAAGCATAAGAAACATTTGTGAATAACAAATTAAACCTACTACTATATCCACTACATAGCAGCCGGTTGACCATTAAGGGATGAGTAGCTTACACAATATATAACGGTCATTATAGACCAGCATCAGTTAGAGATTACTTTCAAACATGGTAATCAAAAGCTAATTAAATTAACAAAACCATTTAACAACAATTCTAGAATCAGGTGAAGAAATTAAATATATCTAAAGCATCATTTGCAAAAGGAAAACCTTTGTAATGCCAAAACAAACTAATACTTGTCAACATGACATCATTAAAAATACTAGTTTTGAAAATTACTGGTATAATGCTAGCGAAACTATAACATCAACGTCCATTATAACAATTAACAACAAACAGCATCTATACATAGCAAATAGAAGAACAGGCTTTTGTGGTAACACATGGCTCAAAAATCTTCTGAAAGTAAGGCTTAAACCAGCGAAAGAAAAAAATTTGTATTGTATTTGTGTTGTAAGCACCTATAGACGCAAACAAAGAAAGCAGTGGTAGAAGATGCCGAAGAAGCATCACAAGGAAGGAGGAGAAGAAGAAGAAATAGAACTATAGAAGAAGAGGTATAACATTTGGTACGTACTGTCGATTGATTAGCTGAATAGCAGCTTCTTGTGCAGAAGAAATTCACTTTTGCCCTTTTGAAACTTTACTGTTTCCCTTTTACAACCAATCCTTCACATAAAGTAAAATAAGAAACAAATAGATAATAGGTCAGAGAAATAATGGATGTTATTACCTTGTGGTGACCAGAGCTTCAATATTCAAGAAGATCCTTAAACTGAGACTCCGAAACATCTACAGGCCTATTCTCCCTTCGAAGCTCGTCATTCTCATAGGCTTCAAAGTATTTTTTCTTCAACCAATTCTTATACTTTCTCCAAACAAACTGAAATAGAGAATGTTACAAGCACACCAGATCAAGATAAGAATGCAAAAAGTTAGCAACAAAAAGATAATTTGATAGGAACCTATGGGATCAAGAATAGAAATAAAATTTATTCTCTATCTTAGGATTTTAGGGAACGATTATATGAACATACTCTTATATATTTTTATAATCCTTCCCTAATTATCCTAGGACAGAGAATAAATCTCATCGCCATCCTTGATGAAGCACACTTATTCAGATTATTCCAGTTAAAAATAAGATGAAGCGCACTAATATGTGAAAACGCTGATGTTATTATCCTCCAATGATGACCTTCCACAACAGTTTCATAACTCATACCAACATGTGAATAACCAATATTTGATTTATGAATGCTTACAAGGACACACAACCTTTTCCTATTTTGGTTTTACTTCAAATGGTAATAACATAATGACAATTCAGCAAAGTTCTCTTATTTTTTTGTAAGTTTGATGGTGTGGAATTTTCAGTTCTTTCGCGATTAATTATGCTTATGTTCTTCTGGTACAGCAAGTCCACAGTCAGCAGTCCACACGAGAAGAGGAATGCAAAGCAGAAACATTTGAAGAATGACACAGCGAACCTCCTTAAAAATGGATTGGATGACAGCACCTACAACAGGGTAATTTTTTTCTGGTAAATTAAAGCATCTAAAGAAAATTCAAAGTGTGCAAAAAGTTTTTTCATACAAGTTGGAAGGTAAAGTATATATTAAGCCTAAACGATTATAAGAAAATAATTAGTATCACCGTTATTTCTTTGTCACGTGTAAAATACTTTTGTTTGTAGACAAACTTATAGATTTGAAATGAGTGGATGAAAAATAAGAGGATGCCACAGTGTCACATGAAAAAAGGGCAGCCCGATGTCCTAAACTCCCGCTATGCACGAATCAGGGAAAAGCCAGAACACAAACAAACCTTTGTCAAGATTAATTAATATAAAGAAATTTTATAGTATGAAATATGAGCAGAGTTAACTTGATCATAAGGACACTGGGCCAAACCTTGGTCTAGTATAACAAACAAATCGACCCAAATTTATGGTTACTACCTTGTGTTTTTCCAACCCTCCTCTGCAGCTAACTTTCTCGTTGTCCCTTTAGTAGCAAACTTCTCATTCTTCCCATTTTATTGCTAAAATGCTTACAAGGACACAAAACCTTATCCTATTTGTTTCTCTTTTTTCTTCTTCTGGGGATACGTAATTAATCAAATTCAATACAGAATAAAATTAAATCTTGAAGCAAAATAGAGTAACCCCAAATCATAAGGTACGGACTTTTTAGATAACAAAAGGCATTTTTTAGCATCAACAACAAAAGAAATTAAGATACAATCACTAGCTACGCCCTTTCTGAAAATCCGACATCAATTTCCATCACTTTTCAGAAAATGATTATTTCAGAGAAAATCATTGCACCATAGCTACCAAAAAGTAAGATATTTCATACACTAACCACACCCTAAATATTAGAGAAAAAAGAACGATTAAAGAAGAAAAATACCCAAATTGAAAAAAGAAAAACTTACAGCTAAAGTCAATTTCTCAGAGACTGCCTTTTGCGTCGAAGCTTTTCGCTATTGAAGTCACAGGCCACCGATATTGGTCGAATAAGACGACGTTGAGCAGATAGACTGAAGGTTTGCAAAATGGACACAGATCTATTTGGATTTGGGGATAAATCTAACTGTTTTAACTGGGTCTGTTTGGATTTGAAAGATTTCTCTGGAAAATCAAGGGAAAAATGGCTGGATCTAAAAGATTAGAGTGAATGGGTTAGTGAAAGGGATTAGAATTAGAAAGAGAGGGGTATGAGGTATTTAGAAACAGAGGGGTCTGAAGCGAAAGGGTCTTCTAATTTTAGTGTTTAAGAATAGAAATAAAAGTTGTGGGTTTAAGTAAATTTAAAAGTATTACATATTAAAATTAGAAAACAAAAGTAAAAAAAGTTACTAAAGAAAAAGAATTTTGGCGGGTTTAGCGAAAAAGAGCGGAAAATTTTGGGGGAACATTAACCATTCCAATAACATTCAACCGTTGCAACAGATAAATAAAATGTAACGATTAAGTAAACCGTGGCTATAGAAATATTACGGCAACGGTTATTGTACAATGGCAACGGTTTGGTTGCAAAAGTGTACTAATAACATCCAAAACCTTAGGTAACGGTTAAAACCGTTGCAATAAGTTATCTGTAGCAACGGTTTTGTAACTGTTGCAACAAATCCGTTGCCATAGGCTCTTTTTCCAGTAGTGTCCCTTTGCTTGGGGACGCTGCGTTTCATGCCCGCAGGTCCCGATAGACAAGTTGACAATCCTCCTAGTAGGCTATCAGCTTAGCGGAAGGTGTTGGTGCACTCCACTTGCTCTGGAGTTGCCTATTTGGTCAGTTTGATTTGGACATGTATTGATTGGTATGGCGGGGCCCTGTTCTGACCTTTATGATGTTTATGTACTCTTAGATGCTTGTAGTCAGATGTCATGTATATGAAATATTGTATGGCCTTGTCGGCCTATGTTCAGTGTACGAGTGATCATTTTGGTCTTATAGGCCCATGTGTCACATGTATAAGTTTGTATTACATGTTGGGCCGTCCTATGTTAAGTATTCCCTTATGTTTTATTTTGGTTATATCATGATGGCCTTTCCGTCCCATTTACCCATGATGGTATGATAAGAAAGATACGTTACGTTGATACCCGATTGGGTAAGGCACCGGGTGCCCGTTGCGGCCCATCGGTTTGGGTCGTGACAGTTGGGTTGTGTTCTAGGTTATAATCAAGCCCAAAAGAATCTCACTTGAAGGCTGCCAAAAGAATTTTGAGGTATCCTAAGGGAACGTAGGACCTGGTCCTCTTCTATCTTTTAGGAGATAATTTTGACTTGGTTGGATATGCTAATGCTGATCATGTTGGATATCTGGGGATCGAAAGCTAACATCTGGAATGACACATTTTCTGGGGTCATGTTTGATCTCTTAGGGTACAAAGAAACAAAACTCTATGGCTCTTTCTACTATTAAAGTTGAATATATGGATGTTGCCTCTTATTGTGCTCAAACGCTATAGATCAAGCAGCAACTAGAAGATTTGGGTGAGTTTACAGATTGTGTCCCATTGTTGTGTGATAACACAAGTGCTCTAAACATGGCAAAGAACCCGGTATAACACAAGGGGACAAAACACATTGATGTGCGATATCACTTTTTGAGGGACAATGTTGAAAAAGGGCTTATTTGTATGAAGGTTTGCAAGACAGAGGATCAAGTAGCAGATATCTTCACCAATGAACTGAGCAAAGAACACTTTGAAAGAGATCGTCTAGAGTTGGGTTGATCAAGCTCAACTAAGGACCTGGTCCCTCGATGATTGGCTCTGTAAAGACGGAAAGGTACGATGCTAAAAAGTATATTTTTGGTGGCATCTAACTCAATACTATACCGTTACAGGTATACACACATGGCAGTTTTAAGAGAAAACAAGTATGAGTGACATTGTACTTCTAGGAGTTTTTGCTCAAATTTTCAAAAACCGCTAAGAAACCTGGTTCCTGTGACTCAGGTTAGTAGTCTCTTCAATACTTATATGCCTTTTTAAACTGCTGAAGTGTCATATCATTAATTTATTCCCGCCTCTCACCTAATTTTTGAAGTCTAAAATGTTAAACCTTTTTGAACTGACCCGTTGCCCAAAAAACTATTTCCCTCTCTCACACCCAACCAAAACCGATTCTTTTCTTCAAAATCAAATTCAACCTTGTCTCAAAAAGAATTCTTCTCTCTAAATATGCCAGAAGTGAACCCAAATCTATCACCTTCCAAAATCCTAACTCCATCTGAATCGAAACCCTAAGAAGTCTTTGGTAGATTTTGATGGGACTTTTAACTGAAAGGGAACATGGTAGATCTAATATTCTAGAGAGTGAGGCTAATTGTTGCTGGGTTTGTAGAAGCCTTGAAAGATGGAGGAATTGGTGAATGTGCTGGAAAAAGGGGAACTGAATGAGGAACCTGGTCCCTCAAATCCTTCTTAGGATGTTAATTCTGATGATGATCTTTTTTCTCTTGAGTTCTGTGCTTAAACGAACCTCCGATCCAGTAAAAAGGATTGATGAAAAGTAGGCTGATTGATGATAAAATGGCGTGACTTGCTAATGTGGTGAATGTAGAAGAGAGAATGAAGCCGAAATATCTTCACGTGTGAGAAAGAACTCAAAAAAGATCAAAATGGAGAAAAGAAAGTCGGCTGAGAAACATGCAACAGATGATAAAGGTGAACATTTTGAGGAAGAAAATGGAGACATGGCTGCCTAGGAAAAGAAAGAATAGTGTGAGTGAGGAACCTGGTTCCTTACAGAAGCAAAAGGTTGAGTTATCGGATTTGAAGAGGTAGAAGAATCTGAAGTCTCAAAAAGTATTGTTAGGCAGAGTGTTGACTCTTTTATTGCTGAGAAATGGAGGAACTTCTTGATATTGTTGAGTTCCAAAAATAAAATTACCTTTTTGTTCCTCCAAGTCCCAACATTTATGAAGAAGAAGCAAATATTGGGACTAAGTTTGTTCTTGATAAGAAGAAGCTTGGGAGATTCTTGGTGATCTGATTGATGGTTTATCCTGCTCAGATAGGTAGGGAACCAGGTCCCCATGCACCCTTGACAAAATAGAATGCTCATTTGAAGGGTGATAATGAAAGATTGAGGAAACACATGGAGGACCTGAGAGAGCAGATGATCATTGATCAAAGGATTGTGAATGAATGAATGGACAGGCTCATCAAGGCCTTAGCCCTTACTTTTCTTCCTGCCCAGTGATCCATGTGTTTCACTCCTTCCAAATTCCCTCGAATTCCTATCTTCTTTTGATCTCTATGTTTAATTACATTAGTACTTTAGTTGTTTAAATTATCATAAACTACTATGCTTTTGTTATAATTACTCTACTATGAGCAGTCACTCTATTTTGTGCAAAGACATTCACTTGTCATTCTTGTTATTGTTTATACTGTGTTGCCCAAGTGGCATGAGTTAATACTGAACTTCTTTTTGGTTGTGCTTCTTCTGTTATTCTTTTCAATGATACCAAAAGGGGGAAGTTACATAGGTATCAACAGGGGGGAGGAACAGAATCGATTTTTTTTAGCAAATTCCACTAGGCTTTACGCCTAGGGTTGATTTTCACACACACACACACACACACACACACACACACACACACACACACACACATATATATATATATAGTACAACAGAGGAGGGGGGCATGAACCTTACATCCAAGATATGATGGATATACATTTGGTCTTCTAACATGGCGACCAAGTGAATCCTGAAATTTGATGAGTTAGACCTATGATGATATACCAATTGCCCATTCTTAGGTGGTAGACAATTGTGTATACAAAAATCAATGTGAAGTGAATCTAGGTCAATTATACAAAAATGCACAAGTGATCCTAAGTCAACTAAATAGAAGAATAGGACATTCATCTTCCAAATACAACAAGACCTACATCTAGAGTAAATGTAGATTACTCCTATGGAGTATGGAAAAATATAATGGAGTGTGCTATTAACTATATTCAACTTGGCTCTGACATTGGGGCCAAAGAAAGCCAAGTTGAAGATAGCTATCAAATAGACCGTAGTAGCTGGGCTGTACTGCTGTTGCTGGAGGATATTTTGGATAGAAGAGATTGAGCAAATTCCTGCTTCTTTCATCTAGGAAACTTTGGAGCAGGTAGGTTTAACTGATGAGCTACATTCTGTAAACTTCTGCTCCTGTGAACTGATAGGAAATTGCATGGTAGCTAGGTTTGTGCCCATAGGTATTTCCTGCTGAATGCCTGTAGGTGAAGCATATTGGTGCTGTGTGTTTGAGAGTATCCATTTGAGTAGGAACTTTCTGCTGATAAGTTGAAAGGTGAGGTACTGGATGTTGATGGGTAGGTGTTGAGGTCCTGGTTGTAGTAAGCTGTGTAGGTTGGTTGAGAAACCTGAAGATTCTCTGAAGGATCCTGCCAGAAAAGTTTGTCTATCGTGACAAATTTGCAGAATCCTTATGACAGATCCAAAGTAATTGGTACATTTGAAAGGGATTGAGCATCTGAGATGCTAATACCACCCTTTACAGATGCATCAATAAATTGAATCTGTCTCTTGTACCTGCAAAATGTAACAAACAGGTTAGAAATAAAGGGTGCTTGGGTTGGTCAGTGTTCATCATTAGAGAATTGCAGGCACTGACATCAATGAGTTGCAAGTCTTGTGAGTTGCTGCTCTTTGAACACTGAGTGATGTATGTGCTAAGGTTCTTGTGGTTTCTGGGGTTATATTTGTTCTGGAGATACCAACTGTTAAGATGGACTTCAGGAAGTTGATATTGGTGCTTTTGCTTAATCTTGTAGATGCTACTAGTTTTAGTCAATTGATATACCCTCAATAAGATGAGTACTATAAGTACTAATACCACACATTGAGGGTATGTCAATTGTTTTGAACTGTAGGTACCTGCAAAAAATAAACAATGGTTAGAGAAAAAGAGGACATTTCTGTCCTATGGATGGGTACCCAGGTTCTTGTGTTTACTGGTCCCTGAAGATGTGCTGGTTGGTGGTGGTTCCTGGTTTTTTGGTGTGGGTTTGAGTTGCAGATATGGGTGGTGAGGATGTTTGTGGTGTTGATGTTTGTGTTTCTTCTAATGAAGGATATGGAGGGTGTATGTGTGTGTGTCCTTAGAAGCTGATGCACACACTGAAGAGAAGGCATTAAGCAGGACGGTATGACATCAGATTCACCTGCAAAAAAAGAAAGAACTATTAGTTGGAACCAGGGTGTCATATCCTTTTTGAACATGATAGAGTTGCTGCCCCAGAAATTTGTAGTTTGGACTGTATGGTCTGATCCCAGGTATTTTAGATGTTTAACCATATCCATTAGAGTTGGAGGTGGAAATGTGATTTGATGAGGGCTGAAGTTTGCTTGTTTTCTTATGTCTGAAGGCGGGGTGTTCATTTGGTCTAGTCTGATTTGACCTTTGATTTGTCTGGGAAGGTCAAGAATGTTCTCAAAATAGGTGACTTGAGGGAGATCATGGCTGAGCCTAGACAAAAAATTAGCAGGGCAATTAGCTTCCTTATACACATGAGAGCATTTGAATTCATGACACTGGGAGCCTAGATCAATTAGATTCTGCAGCTGCATCTCTAAATTCCAAGGGTGCTCAGATTCATGGTTGATCCAATGAACAAGTAGTGCAATGTCAGCTTCTAAATGCACTTTGAGGTGGCACAGAATCGAATTGATATGTTGTGTTATGCATGAAAGATAGCTCTGCTTCGCAGGGGGAACGTTGCTGATAACATGTTGATTACAGGTCTGATCCGCATGGGAACATATGAGGTATCTGGTTCTTAGGGGAGCATCAATTTTGGGTTTGACATCATCAAAAAGGAGAAATTGCTTTAAGTTTCGTTATTTCATGTTTTGATTATTTGCCAAACGTTCTCGAGGAACTAACTAGGGACCAGATATGATCAGCACATATAAGGAATCTGATTTTCAGGAGGAATATCAATTCTGGGTTTGTCATCATCAAAAATGGGGAAATTAATAAATTATGCTATTTGTGTTTTGATGATTTGCAAAACAGTCTCGAAGAACCAGTTGTGATCAGTTCCTTTGGTCTGGTTCTCAGGGGGAATATGGCTGATTCGTAGGGGAAACAATGTGGAGATCTGGTTCTTAGGGGGAATATCAATTCTAAGTTTGTCATTATCAAAAAGGAGAAAATTGATAAGTTATGCGTCTTTTATTTTGATGATTTGACAAACTTCATCAGAGAACCAGCTAAGGAACATGATACAATTAGTTTTCTGGCGTTCAGAGTAACTAGTCAGATGTCTGGTTCAATTCTCAATGAAATCGGATAAGGGAAAAACAAAGGGAACAAATAGGGATCAGTTCCCCTGTTCGTCGTGCAGTCAACTCTACAGCTATAAAAGTTGCTGCAGTGTATAGTCTGGTAGGTTGTTGCACGGTACCGTCTGGCAGCAGTAAAGCAGCACAACTGTAGCTAGCTAAGGCCAAACTAAAGGACACTTTATTGCATTATCCTTGATGACATCACACACATATTATCAACATGAGGCAAAGGATTTCATTTCTAACACTTGCAAATCCAAAAATCATATTCTCTCAAGTGCTAGCCACCATCTCTCTCAAGAACAAAGCTGCTGCAACCTCAAGGACCAGATCCAAAGATTGAAGATATCTTAAGTCCTTAGGTTTGTTGAGTCTTTGTTATTTTGTTCTTAATTTGTAATCCTACACTACTTTCAAGAAGTATCTTTGTAGGACAGATTTAAATTACTGTTTGGTTTAGTTTCTTGACTAGAGTTAGTCAAGGGTTGTTGCTTTGTAACAGAGTTATTGCAAAGGGCTTACAATAGAGTTACTGTAAGGGGTGAGGGATTATGAGTTTAATTCATAGATTGCAATAGGTTGTAATCTGATGTTTGCTCGGTTTAGTGGAGTTGAAATCCTACTAGAGTAGGTCGTGGTTTTTAATCCCTTGAGCAAGGAGTTTTTCAGTTAAATATCACGTGTTCTTTATTTACTGTCTATTTACCGTGGGAACAGATAGAGAACCTGGTTCCCTATACTGTTTGGTTTTACAATCTGTTGCTTATTGTGGGAACTTGTAGAGAACCCGGATCTCTATACAGTTTGGTGGACTCTTAATTTCTATCAAATTTGGTTAATTATTAAAATCAATATATAATAGAAATTCCAATAAGTTATTTGATGCTCTATTACGAGAAAATTTCACATACGACTATGTAGCATAAACATCATATCCAATTGGCCTAGCTTACCAATGTTCAATATAAGTTGGGCTCTTCTTTTGCACTTTTTTGGTATTTAGAATTAATTTAAATGCTTGTTCATTCAACCGTTTAAATTAAATAAAATCGATGGATGTATAATTCATATATAACATAATATAATGTATGTGTAATCGTATATAATGTAATCAATATATATCTATATGTACATGCACGGAAAAATAAACAATGAATCTGCCGGCTATTTGTATAAGATTCCCATTTCTACCCATTCAGTATCCAAATAGTATTGGCGCAATTAAATCGATATTCACGTTGTGTAGATTCTTAATGAAATGCTTATTATGTGAAACTTTTTATTATCGTAACGCGAAATTTTTAATGAGAAAACGACAATATATTATATATTTCACCACCCAAGGGGTGTTTTCATGCACATTTTTCATTATCATTATTGTCTTTTTCCAGCTCATTAATCTAACTATTTTGTATTCGTATCGAGTAGATCTACTAAGAAGGTAAAGCGATGGCCTTTAAAGAAATACTTTTTTCCCATGGTGCGAATGCAACACCGTTGATTAAAGGCAGAGGATTCCCAACTATCCCTAGCACCCTTGATGGTGATTGGTTTTTCTTTTTCCTTTCTTTCTTGTTATCCATTATAAAATAATGTAGATCATATTTAATACCAATAAAAAATACTACATTATTTCCACAAAATGCCAAAAAATACCTTGTTCCTTATTTAGTCATTTTCTACTTCAAGAGGTTAACTGTTTTTCTTATAAAAAAATCTAATTCAATAAAGTGGTGCTTTTATTCTAGACCTTCGAGATCTTTTAGGGTTCGTAGATGCATATATTTAATGAATTTATAAAATCTTAATGTAATCACATTTATATACGCTTGTTAAAGCTTAATCAATTATATATTTATCCGAATTCAGTAAAATCTCGTATTCCTGCAATAGACCTTTGAGGGGTTTTTTAAGATCCATACATGCATTAATCTAGTCGATTAGTAAAATCTCAATTTGTTGCAAAAATCATATGTACTTGTCAGGGCTTTAATTAATTATATATTATATGAATTCAATAAAATCCAGTATTTCTTACTCTAGATATTTGAGATCTTTTAGGATTCGTACATGCATTTATCTAATCAATTAGTAAAATTTTAATGTAGCCACATTATACACGCGTGTTAAGGCTTAATCAATCATATACTTACCCGAATCCAATAAAATCTCGTTTTTCTACTATGGAACTTCGAGATTCTTTAAGATTCATATATGTATTAATTTAGCCGATTAATAAAATCTCAATTTGCTGCAAAAGTCATGTGTACTTGTTAGGGCTTAATTAATTCTGTACTACACGAATTCAATAAAATCTCGTATTCCTACTCTAGATTTTTTGAAAATTTGTAGGGTTCGTACACGCATTTATCTAGTCGATTAGTAAAATCTCAATTTGTTGCCATATTCCTATGTGATTATTAGGGTTTCTCAAATTAATTGCAAGGACAAACTTGTCACTATACGAGTAAATAGCAAAATTATAAGAAGCATAAAAGCCTTTTCTTGTAATTTCCGGATCATTGCGTTACAATTGAGTTTACCAAATAGAGAAGAAAAAGGAAAGTAAAAAAATAAAATAAAACAGAATAGGACACAAACAAAGAGAGAGAGATAGTGATCACTGAAACCCTAAAATTTACAGCCTTTTCTCTCTCTCACCTGAGCTTCCTAAAAACCTCGTTTCTTCTCATCACTCTCCTTGGATTTTACAACTAATTATTACTTGTTAATCCTTGTTTTTTTCTACATTTTAATTAACCTCTTTTTGATTTTGTTGATTGTTTTTGTTTTGTTTATTTTTTGGTTTTGAATGGCCACGGCGCCGGCTTCTTCTGCAAATAACACACCAAGTTCACCGGTCGCCAAAGCTGATGGTGCGGCCGCCGGAGCCACCGTCAGCAGTCCACAGTCTCGACGGAGTTTACAAGCACCGTGGGCACAAGTAGTCCGCGGCGGCGGCGGCGGCGAGGTTGAAGCAGCATCAGTATCCAGTCCTCGCTCGCCCTCACCGTTTCCGCCGGCTGCCGTTGTTTCGCCGGAGAAAATTTCTATATCGGATGATTGCTCGGCCGCCCAAAAGTCTTCGCCGGAAAACTCTACTTCCGATGCTTTGCCAGAGAGTTCTGGTAGTAACGACGGCAATGTAGGTCGTCCGAAAAAGCCTGCTTGGAATAAACCCTTAAATGGCGTCGTTGAGGCTGTTACTGTTATGGGTGGGCCCCTCTCTTGGCCCGCTCTCTCTGAGTCCACTCGGCCCGGCCCAAAATCATCTGCTGATTCATCAAAACCAATTCCAGATGGATCCACTTCTCTTTCTCAGGTTTTTAATTAACTTAAAGTTTCAATTTTTAGCTTTATCTTCATAATTTTGGATGTTAAAATATTACAGCGTTTGTATTTATGTTGAATGAATTAAAAGTGGGGTGATTAATTGTGTGTGTATATTTATTTTTGTGAATAGGGTCCAATAATATCTCAGTTGCCTCAAAAACAAGCTAATAGTAATGCAAACACAAATTCAAATGCAAACCCTAGTACCCCTGTTAGACAAAGATCAATGAAACACAGAGGAGGTAGCAGCAGCAGTGGTGGTGCTGGTAGTGGTCCAGGTGGTGGAGGATTTATTAGAACTCCGCTTCCGCCTCCAACTCCACCTCCATTGCCTCCACCATTTCCTGGAATGCCCCCCTATGGGAATCTGATACCACCGCCTCCACCACCTGTTCTCGAGCCTCATGTAAGAGGTCCAAGGTCTGTTGGAGGATTTCCGTCTCAGCCGCATTCAGCAGGTGATCATTCTCCCCATAGAAATTATGGCAGGAAGGGTGGTAACTTTGGGGGACGACCCCGTGGAGATGGATCTTATCATAATAATCACGGGGGCAGGCGTGATCAAGATCGGAGAGACGTTCATATGGCTCCTCCTCAGTTTGGTCCTCCTCATGCAGCGTTCATGCGGCCCCCACCTGCTGGTTCTGGTCCATTTCTTCCACACACCTCTCTGAGACCCTTTCCTGTGCCAATGGGATATGGTAAGTCCGCTTCTCCCTTTTTTAGTAATATACTTTGCTATATGTATCCGATTATGTTTTTGTTTCCTTTCAGATATGACTCAACTCTTTCTTTTTTGATGGTTCAGATATGGGTCAATTCTATTATGTTCCATTTAGTCCAGAGTCCTTTAGTAGTGTGCCAATTATCAACCAAGCTCCACCACTACCCCAACCTTTCCCTTTAGTGGATCCAAATTTACCTCCCTCCTTGGTTAATCAGATAGAATATTACTTCAGGTAATCTTCAAAGCTAAGAATGTGATTCTTTCCCTTTTCTTTTTGCTTCGCCGGTTTTTCTTTTAAATAAATTTATTTCTTTCAATTTATGGGGGTCTTTCATGGCAATTTTCTGACAAAGTTCCTTTCTGTTTTTGGGGTTGCAGTGATGCTAACCTGGTAAAAGATAACTTTTTGAGGTTAAAAATGGATGAGGAAGGCTGGGTTCCTATTAAACTAATTGCTGAATTTCCTCGAGTAAGTGATATCCCTATTTCTGAAATACATACATAATACTGGTTGATTGCTGCCTGTCTCTGTGATAATGTGATAGTGTCATTTCTCCTATGTTGATAAACTGAAGGACCATGTATGTCTTGTTTTCAAGTTATTGGCACACTTTTCGTTTGCTTAAAGACGTGATGTGTGTGAGGATTTACCGTAGAACCATGAACTGGCTGTGAGTTTCATTTCTTGTATTCTCTTTGATATTCAGCTCAACTTTCTTTGTCGTTTTTCTTTTTCTTTAATTATTTTTTGGAAGCGTAATACTAGCAGCAAGAACTTGGAAGACCTTGCCAAATCATTTTACAATGACGCATGCATCTGATTCATGCTGGGAAAGTTTGATTTCTCATTCCATCAAATGCCCCTGCAAGATCTAATCTGCAAAGATTCTGTGAGCTTTTGGCTTGCATGCCATTATTGACGGTCTCATTTGAACCTGAAAACTTTACAGTTTCCATCAAGCATGGCGCTCTATGTTAGTTCTTCCTGGATTGTCCTTTCAGTTATTATCTTCTTAGTCCAATAAGTTGATTAATACTTTTTTACAAAATTCGTCGACTCAATGACATAAGAGATGTTTCATTTGGATTAATGTCACTACTCGTCAACTCTAGGATTGTTGCCATGTGTTCTGTCAAATGTGTTGTGATCATTGCTCCAGCGGTTTTATTGTGGATTTATGTACGTTGTAGCTGCCTACTAAATGAATGCTTTGACTTTGAACCATATCCTTCAGGAAAATGGAAGCTTTAGCATGTTCTTGTGCATTTGTCCTCCTCTTCTTTGAGCATAACTTGTGGGGCATGCAATGACTGAAATTACTAGATGCATACCCCTGTAAATAACTCTGATCATTTTTTTAGATTTTGGCAGCTCCCTGCTTCTAGCTTAATCTCTTTTGTATTAGAGCTGAGTTAATCTTTCCTTTATAATCTCTTTTGTGATTTCTGCATCTGCTTGATGCCATCTAAGAAATCTACTTCATAAAAATTAAGAAAAACTGAAATTACTAGATGCTTAATTTCTCTAACCCATTGAAATTACTAGATGCATAATTTTTCTAACCCATTTTAAAATGTTCTTGCTCCTCTGATTGGTGAGCGAATACACAAGTTTCTTTCTCCACTTAAAGGGAGTGATATCTTGCCAAAGCATCTATGCAGTCTCATATTTTGTTTTCTACGTATAGGTTGTAGCTTCTAGTCAATTGTTTCATGTTGGTTTACTTTTGATGTTTATTAGCATAGTTTCTGTTTGCTGGTGGATGCTATTGCAGTTGACAGAAGTAAACTTTGTCGAAGCGAAAAACTGGAGATCAGAGTTCCATTTCAGACTTTCTTTGTTCATTTTATTTTATTTTTGTGCCCTTACGGGAACTCAAGGATAGAAAACTGGAAGTCGTTTCGCTTTTCTTTTCTACTCCATTTTAAATCCGTATACAAATTTATATTTTGGCAGCTTTTTTCTGAATTCTGAAATTTTCACTGACCTAGCATCTCAACTGTTCTTGTCGAAAACGTTTCCCCGAGCATTTTGTCTATCCAAACTTTGTTACAAAAAAGGCTTATATACCTAAGTCAAGAATTTGGGCCTTTGTCCATGTGGATTTTTGCAACTTTTGTTGGATCTTTAAATATTGGAATTATTCAAATAAGGTTTTGGGTAATCTCTTATACTAGTGCTATATTATGAAATCCCTCTTTTCTGTGAGAAGAAGTATATGTTTTACAAATCCTTAAACCATTGATGATGGTAATACGATAAGATCTAAATGCCTTTTTATTACCTTGAGATTTGCAATTTTGTTTTTTTATAGAGGGACTTTTTCATATTTGATCTACTGTAATCTGCAAATGCCATTATGTACTATGTTACTTGGACTATTTATTTGCCTGACACATCCATAACGAGAAGGGATTGCAATGCTATAGTTACTTCCTATGATTTTGCAAATACAGAAAGAAAAAAAACGTACTAAACATAAGTGGCGGAGCCAGATATGGGGATTTAAAAAAGAAAACTAGAATGTCACATGTGGGATTTAAACCTGTGATCTAAAGCAATGTCTAAACTCCCTTTGCCACTTCACTAAACTTTCCTTATAGCAAGGGTATTCAACTTGATAACCCAAAAGATTCGTTATTACCCTATTTCCACTGTATAATTTTTCAACTGAGGGGATTCAGTTCCCCCAACTTAGCTCCGCCGCTGCTGGAAATGCCCATGTGTAAACCATACTTGTATTGTGATTGCTGTATTTTGTGTGCTCTGGTATGTGCTTTTACAATATAGTAATACTTCATGTTTGCATTGTTATTGCCCCATACACGAATCAAGGTTTTGCTCTATGGTCTGCTTTTGCAGGTTAAGAGTTTGACAGATAAAGTCCAGTTTGATAATATCCAGTTTATTTCGTATTGTTTGGCGACTTCAATGCTTGTAGAAGTGCAGGTAATATATCAGTTAAAACTTCTCTTGCCTTGATATATTATCTTCAAAAGCTTTTAATGCAGTTTGATAATATTAGATAGCACTGCTGCCTCTGTATTTTCAACATGTTGTATCATCAGTTGAGAATTTTATCTTATACGGCAGTCTCTCTGTTTATCCTGCTCCTGTTTCCACCATTAGACCCCAGATATAAGTATGCATGAAGGTTGCTAAAGTTATTGGTTATTGAACTGCCTGTCTGAGTTCAAGGACTGTTGTCATATTCCTTATCCAAAAGATGATGGTGACAATCTTTTTAGTAATTATTCATAGAGAACTGGAATATTTTATTCTTGTCTTTTGAAAGCTTTTTCATGAACTAAGAGAATCATATCTATGACGGTTGATAAAGGGTAAGATATGTGAGACTCGAGAATCCTGAAGTCCTTTTCCTTCAATATAACCTTATTTCTCGTGTTGTTATGTTTTGTAAGGGTGCTGCGGTTCATACAACATAATTTTGAACCACTAGATTCTCATTGATTTTTGGTTCTGCACCAACTGTTCAACTCCTTCTGCATCGACAGTGTTCTAACCTGTTACTGGAAGTAATCTTGATAGGATTTCTTATTTCCAGGATGAGAAGATAAGGAGACGGGATGATTGGAGGAAATGGACGCATACTTCTTCCCCATTTGCAGCTGATTCAGGTTCTTCAGCACCTGTTGCATCAACAGATGGTGCTCTAACAACTTCCTTGCAGAATGTCTCTTTGAACGAATCAACTACAAATAGTAGTGGTGCTACAGAAGCGACCAATGCTCAAATGGATGTGCCTGTCGGTGTCTTATCAGACGAATCGGCTAATCAATCAACACTGGCTCAAGAAGGCAGCGCTGAAGAAATCTCTTCCGGCCACGCATGAAACAATGGTGTTGATTTTGCGTATTTTGCAATGAGTGGCGGACTCTTTCTTGCATACTGATTCAATTACTAAAGGTGTATTTGGAAGGTTATACATACATCATTGCTGCCCCTGGTGGAGTCATATTTTTGCAGTTTTTGAGGTGAGTGCAAGAGTTAAAAACTAATGTGTAAGTTATCTGGTATAGAGAGCGGAACGACAGTGGAGATTAAAAGGATATACAGTTGATAGGCTTGAAACTTTTGAGTTGTTTGGCTCGTGACTTTGGTTTTTGAGCCTAAGGAGAACTTTTTTTGGTTGGAATTTACCTCCATTTCAGAGGAAAGATTCTGAATATGTAGAAAGTTTATTTCTTGGCTGGTAAAGAGGGCGATTGAGCTCTGCTGATTTTGTTATACTTATCTAGGCATATTGATTGTTACATTATTTTGTTTTATTCTAATTTTTTACATGGTTTCATTTTATTGCACCTTACAATAGTTTGTTTACCGTAAATCATTCTATGCTACAGATTTTCAGCTAACTTTTCCTAAAGCTACTGGTGAGACGAAGTAACCATAATTTTTCTGCAGAAGCTATAAATTTACACTTTTACTATACATAATATATTAAGTAATAATGCTCTCTCCGATATTTTTCGGGGATATTCTTGCCTTCCCGTTAGCTAGTTGTCTTGTATTTTGCCTTCTACTTTATTGGAGCTCCAGCTTGAGTAGAGTGACTCTACATGTCAAACTAACATGGGTATAAAGTTGAAATTTATCCATGTACGTTTGATTATGGGTTATAAAAGGGTAAATTTAAGATATTTTAGATAGGAAAGGAGTATTTTTTTACTATATTACCCATACAATTTTGAACCTTGGACCTGATATATGTAGAGCATGATTAAGGTACATGCGATTTACTGCCTACCCCATGAAGGCAGTGAGACTAATTACAGAACCAATCTAATTATTGGGAGTTACACTTTGTGGTAGTCAACTTTCAGAATAAGAATAAAGGTTGTTGCTTTAAGAAACAAGACAGTGTGATAACAATGAGTTGAAGAAATAATAATGACATTTGAGGAACCTTTGGGTTTGTGGACCTGTTTTTGCTTTTAAGAATATCATCCAAAAAGTTCATAAGCATCTCAGGACCTTTATATAGGAGGTGGCCTCTCTCTGCTCAATAATCTTTTTCAAAGAAAAATTAATAATGGTTTAAAAAGTTGCTTTATGATAGGACCCTTTATACTACTACCTTTGTCCCAAAAGGGGTCCAGATATCCAATAATAATAATAAAAAAAATATCGGTTAAGGCATTCGGTGTTGGAAATCAGACTTGACTAATTTGAATTTGCGCCGTAAAAGATACACTATGGGGTTTTGGTATCCCCCGACAGAGAGGATCCTATTCCTACTCCCTAGGGCTCAAACTGAAATCTCGAGTTAAGGATAAAATAACCTTTCCATTTCACCCGCTCATCAAAATTCTTGTATAGGTCTCAAGGAAGAAAAGTACAGCTTGTGACAAAAAAACAGGGAAACAAAGTTATTAAAAAATTGGAAACTTGGCCTTGGATAGTAAAATGCATCAATACAGTTCACTAATCCGAACAGCCAATTGCACAAAATCCAACAGGATTAGAACTAGTAATTAAACTTTTGGCGCCTCACCAAAACTGAAGAATTGAAAATCAATATATGAAAATTACCGACTGAACGAGCTAGGTAAAGAAAAAAATATGTACAAAATGCCAATAAATAAAAAACAGTGAGGAAATATTCAACAAGCATCCGTTATCGTCCAGCGGTTAGGATATCTGGCTTTCACCCAGGAGACCCGGGTTCGATTCCCGGTAACGGAAATTTTACCCTTTTTAATCTTCTTTTGCTATACATATTTCTAACGAAAAGCAGAACCATTGGAATACGAATAAACTTCAATTACAAAATACAAACTAAATGTGACAACAGACTGATAGTACTATTTGTATAATTGTACGATGAGCAATTGGTGGGTTTATCATTGTAGGAAATATCCTCCATTATCTTTATCATTTGAAGGGAAGCCTTGGCGTAACTGGTAAAGTTGCTGTCATGTGATCAGGAAGTCACGAGTTCGAGCCGTGGAAACAGCCTCTTGTAGAAATGCAGAGTAAGACTGCGTACAATAGACCCTTTGTGGTTCGGCCCTTCCCCGGACACACGCATAGCGGGAGCTTAGTGCACGGGGCTGCCATTTTATCTTTACTGATTAAAGAGGCTAATCAAACACTATCTTGAATGTACATGTCTTTGGAAAGTGTTCATTTGTTTTGCAATGTTTCTTTATCTGTATGTTGAATGTACATGTCTTTAGAAAGTGTTCCCTTTGCTCCCCCAGTTAAAGTGCTCTTTGTTTGGGTTTGTTGCCTAACTTTTGGGATGTCGAATACTCATGTCTATGTTTCTGTCATATTTCCCACAAAAAATATGATGGAAAAAAGTGTATTATGGCGTGCACTACTTGTATAGGACATGATTTTCAATACGCTACAACACTAGGTGTTTGAAGGGAACCTTAGAACAACAGTAAAGTTGTTTTTGTGTGATCTATAATTTACAGGTTCGAGCCGTGGAAGCAGTCACTAGTATTTGCATTAAGGTGAGCTATCTACATCACATCCCTTGGGGTGCAGCCCTTCCCCGGACCTTGCATGAACACGAGATACATGGTGCACTGAACTCTTTTTTTTTCTTACAACACGAGTTGGGTATATAGGAGTGAGCAGGGACAGAGCTAGAGATTAGATTACGGGGTCGGCTAAATCCAATAACTTATCCCAATCATGTACTTATCTTAAAATATTTATTGAATACAACAACAATAAACCCAGCTTAATCTCATACGTGGGTCTGGATAGGGTAGTGTGTGTGCAGCCTTACCCCTACCTTATAAAAGCATAAAGACTATTTCCGATAGACCCTCGACTATTTAATAATATATATAATTTATTAAATTAGAAACCAATAATGTAAAAGTACTAGAATTTCGAACCTTTAAATTTCAAATCTTGCCTCCGCCTTGTAGAACCATCCTATTGTATTGGGTACATAACAAACGCGTAAAAACATCATAGTTTCCCACAAGGCTAACTATTACTATGAAATACGAGTAATGTAAGAAAATTGATGACCAACTGCTTAAAATGAGTGTCGCCTTGAAACTCTAATGATTCACATGGAGCACTCAAGTTTGTTTAATTGTTATTGACCCACCAAATTAAAGTAAAGGAAGCTAAAGTACTTCTTGTGCTTTATACGACTTTTGTTATAAATAGAGTTCTATTTATGGTGAATGTCTATATTTAAAGAGATTCTAAGGTTTATTACTTGGTGGCTAAGTCACTCTCTCCCTATAAATAGAGGGTTATATTCCATTGTAATTCATCCCAAATCAATAAGAATTCTCTCCCTCTACTTTTCTCTGCACTACTCTTCTTCTTCTTTTATTATTTCATAACACGTTATCAGCACGAGACTCTAACCAATTGAGTAGAAGCTTTGGGATTGAGCATAATGATTGTCAATTGTTCCATTAACTTCCTTCATGATTAAATTCTGGATTTAAGGTAAGTATTTTACTTTATTTTTCTCGTTTAAATTCTTGACATTCTATAAGTTGATTTTAAATACAAGCAAAGACGATAAATTTTGATGATAACTCTAATGGAGTTAGTAAGAAATTATAACCACCTGAAGTGGTAAAATTTCTATGTCTTGCCATTATCAAAGTCATGTATGATTATGAGAACAAGAAGTGAAAACCCGTCCCATTGAATTTGCTTCATTCTCATTCCCTTAAGAGAATGTGATAGCAGTATGTGATAAGTCTGAAAGAAGACAAAATTATTACCGTGAAGGTATCAATGGATGTGGACGTGGCATTAGACGAAATTATAATCGTCATTATTGTGATAATGAGAATAATAAGGATTCTCAAAATAATCCTTCACTCTGTGAAAGTAATATTTGTCATCGATTTGACATGAGATTTTATAAAGCACATATAGATGATTATGGTCCATTCATGATGTGAATGTGACAATATCTGATTTATGAATACATATTCATTCTTCAAAGAATATGAACGTGCTAGTGGTAGTGAATATACCACACTCACCTCTAGAAGGAGCTTTGAGATGATATAAGAAAATAATGTCATTATTATGGCATGAAGTTATTGGTCACGTACCTATTGTACGCCAAAATATTTTGGCAATGTGATTATTAAAGGACAACAATAATGCAAGAAACATATCTTGCATATAATTTTGACCATGACCATAATGATATACTTTCTCCTTGAAAGAGATATTCACCATATGGATGTTGATGAATTTGTGATACTACAAAATTAATTGAGAACTCTGCAAGAGCCAATTATACTATTTTAGAGAAACACAATTGATTACCAATAAGGTATTGTGTTGTAGTAAGTCTCAAAGAAACTTATTCAGTTTCCAAAGTATACGCGAAAGCGGTTGGTTATATTGAGACTATAAATAAAGGAACTAATACTACAACTTGTAGCGGGGTAACATATATGTGAAAAGTTACCCGCTTTATTCTCCAGTTTGTACTACACAAATAAAAGAATGCCACAATAAAGTAGAAATTTATTGATATAAAAACCCATATCATAATAAACTTGGAGTTTATTGATAATTGCACACATCATGGTGTAAACCTGAAGTTTATCAATATTGATAATTTATTCAGTTGGCATAATTGGTTTAGCCATGTTAATTTAAGTATGATGTGCAAAAATAAAAGAGAATTCACATGGGTAAATATTAAAGAAGTAGAAAGTTCTTTACCAATTCTCCTATATTGCTTGTTCTCATTAATTAATTGACCAACTAAAATTGGGATTGAATCCCATGAATGTTGAAAATATCAAAGGTGAATATGGGCCCATTCACCTGCCATGTATACCACATAAGATGCATCTATGAGATGGTTACATGTGAGATTATTATTAACCCGCAATCCGGTGTTTTGCGAGGTAACTTGCTCAATAATTTAATTTGAGCATATTCCAAATTTTCTATTCAAGAAGTTCATCTTGATAAGTTGGTTTACATCACATCTGGTTTAGCAAAATGATTTATTGAGTGCCTCTACTTGATAGCTAAACAATTGCTTATGAGAACAAAGTTTTGTATATCAGTTTGATATACGTTATATACGAAAGTATATTATTTTCTCCCCTCACAAGTGGTTCAGGGTCAGGAACCAAATAATTTCATCTTATTATAATTGATGTGCGGTGTATATTTTGATTAACACCATAATGCACAAAGATGTGTTCTCAAAGTTGAGGAAACAGGTTAGTTTTTCTAACATGAGGGGGAGACATGATAAACAGTTGAGAAAAAGTTACGTGGAATGAATTATCATTTGTTCATATAGATCCTCGAATAAGATAATATGAACTTGAAGTTCATAAAAAGATAATTCATCTGAAATATATTGCAAAGCATGCCAGACGCATTTGCTGACCCAAAGAAAGTAACTATATTCTCAGTGCAAATGCTCCTATTAGAATAAGTCCTAGAAGGACAAAGTCTATAGTACGCTTAAAGCATATAGACAAATCGGTTTCAATAAACTTCTTGATAAAGAAGATGAGCAAATGATCAAAATGATCATAATAAAGGAGGCAAGTGATCTAGAAGATCACATGACATAACACTTCATAAAATCTCAAGAGAGATTTAGGTACCTGAAAATATGACTGAAGAGATCTCTATGTTATGTCTTTATGAAAAAATATTGAAACTGATATAAAATGTTTGTCGACGACATCTATGATAGCGCTAAATATATATATGAGGATCTTAAGTCTGAAGAAACAATTCGAATAGAATTGGTTTCATATGAAAGACATGTAGTTTTGAACATGTAGTTCAAACACTTGAAAGTATGAAGCCAATGATATGTGCAATCAGTTTTCGATATCTTATTTTTCTAGCATGACATGAAAACTTGATATGCATCTAATTAAAGTCTATTATATGACTTATATGACTTAACTTATATGTCAATCCTTGAAGAATTTAGATCGCTTAAAGCATATACAATTCTTGGTCCTGAAGTACCATATCCTAAATGCAATTTGTGCACATATGTATCTTGCTATAACTATAAGCATGATAACGTGATAGCGAGAATACCTCTATGGAAATATTGAAAAGTCATTCCACGACATTATATGAAGACATTACATCTCTATCAAGAATGATGATTTCAAGGTGCAATATATTCATTCAAGTTAATATGGCTGATTTGTTCATCAAATCTCTACCAAAGATCTTTTGAAGATGGTGCACAAGATTGGAATGCAAATGCTTAAGGATGTGAATTGATGCTCTCATCAGGGGGAGTTAATACGCGTTGTACTCTTTTTTCCTTACAAGGTTTTGTCCCACTGGGTTTTCTTTGCAAGATTTTTAACGAGGCAACCAAAAGGCGTATTATTAGATATGTGTACTCTTTTTCCTTTTCTAGAATTTTTTTCCCATTGGGTTTTCTTTTAGTTAAGGTTTTAACGAGGCACATTATCTGTTGAATAGACATTCAAGGGGGAGTGTTATAAATAGAGTTCTATTTATGGTGAATGTCTATATTTAGAGAGATTCTAGGGTTTATTACTTGGTGGCTAAGTCACTCTCTCCCTATAAATAGAGGATTATATTCCATTGTAATTCATCCCAAATCAATAAGAATTCTCTCCCTCTACTTTTCTCTGCACTACACTTCTTCTTCTTTTATTATTTTATAACAACTTTTAAGTTTCTTCTTTTCTTCTTGCCATTATTTTTTATCCATAAGTTCCTGCTAATTAATAATCACAAGTTTTTGCTAAAAGGTAGTCATGACATAGTAATTATCACTTAAAAAAAATATATTTCAAATGTAAGTTACTGCTGCCTATAGGCTTTAGCTAGTTTTGATCTATATGTCTTGCTAATAACAGCTCTACCTGTGTGATTTTGCTCATGTTGCCGATCCCAAACTCGAACATAAATGAAGAATCAACGTAAGCTAATAGCTCAGTTAATTATGTTGAATCCTCACAATACAGAATATATCGAGCCAACATGGAGCAACATGAAAGGGCAACCCGGTGTATATGAGTGGCTCGACTATAAGGCCAGTAAACCAATAGCTTGGGGCCCAACTTTTTGGGGGCTCTGTTTTTTTCTTAAAGATGTATTATACATGTATTATTAAAAAAATATGTGTACTTTTAAATTTAAAAAGAATTTTTGGTATGAAAGTACAATAACTTTAATGTGAGGATTGTTGTGATATATAGAAAAATAAAATAATTTTTAATGAATTGCTTCCTTATATGGATAGGGTCGCTATTTTTTTTTTTTTTGCCTTATTTATATCCTAACAACTAATACAGGCCCACATTATTATTTATATATTTACCTTTTTCGTTCTCTCACTATTCTTATTCTCAATATTAAAACGTCTCTCAATCGGCAACTTATGGCGGCTTACATGTTGTCTTCTTCAAAAATGTCAAGCACTAAGCTCTCGCTATGCGCGGAGTCCGGAGAAGAACCGGACCATAAGGGTCTATTGTACACGCAACCTTACCCTGCATTTCTGCGAGAGGCTGTAATGGAGCAACATGATTAGCCTAGATTCATACAGCTGAATGCTANTTAAAATAATTTATTTGTAATACAACAACAATAAACCCAACGCTTAATTCTCATACGTGGGTCGTGGATAGGGTAGTGTGTGTGCAGCCTTACCCCTTACCCTTACTTAAAAGACATAAAGAACTATTTCCGTACTAGACCTCCGACTATTTAATAATATATATAATTTATTAAATTAGAAACCAATAATGTAAAAGTACTAGAATTTCGAACCTTTAAATTTCAAATCTTGCCTCCGCCTTGTAGAACCATCCTATTGTATTGGGTACATAACAAACGCGTAAAAACATCATAGTTTCCCACAAGGCTAACTATTACTATGAAATACGAGTAATGTAAGAAAATTGATGACCAACTGCTTAAAATGAGTGTCGCCTTGAAACTCTAATGATTCACATGGAGCACTCAAGTTTGTTTAATTGTTATTGACCCACCAAATTAAAGTAAAGGAAGCTAAAGTACTTCTTGTGCTTTATACGACTTTTGTTATAAATAGAGTTCTATTTATGGTGAATGTCTATATTTAAAGAGATTCTAAGGTTTATTACTTGGTGGCTAAGTCACTCTCTCCCTATAAATAGAGGGTTATATTCCATTGTAATTCATCCCAAATCAATAAGAATTCTCTCCCTCTACTTTTCTCTGCACTAC
>NW_017670534.1:142342-158665 GCF_001879085.1 Nicotiana attenuata
CTTAAAGATGTATTATACATGTATTAATTAAAAAATATGTGTTAACTTTTAAAGTTTAAAAAGTAAGTTTTTGGTATAGAAAGTACAATTAACTTTAATGTGAGGATTGTTGTGATATATAAAAAATAAAATAATTTTTAATGAATTGCTTCCTTATATGGATAGGGTCGCTATTTTTTTTTTTTTGCCTTATTTATATCCTAACAACTAATACAGGCCCACATTATTATTTATATATTTACCTTTTTCGTTCTCTCACTATTCTTATTCTCAATATTAAAACGTCTCTCAATCGGCAACTTATGGCGGCTTACATGTTGTCTTCTTCAAAAATGTCAAGCACTAAGCTCTCGCTATGCGCGGAGTCCGGAGAAGAACCGGACCATAAGGGTCTATTGTACACGCAACCTTACCCTGCATTTCTGCGAGAGGCTGTAATGGAGCAACATGATTAGCCTAGATTCATACAGCTGAATGCTAATTTGTTTGCGATTGATGCATAATTATTGTTAGGGAAAACATTTCCATCTAAAAGGCATGGGTAGTTCAGTTATTTTGTTGCTTATACTTCTTATATATATTTACCCTTTATGACTTCAACATAATAAAGGCCATTAATTACATACTACACACTAGTGACTAGTCCAGTTACCAGTCGGCACCACAACGACGGCCACCGCCTACGGCCTACCGCCACCACCACTACAACTCCACTGTATCTTTAGTGGCGTGTTTGGATTAAGCATTTAAACGCACTATAGGTGGCTATAATATATAACCCGTGGCAGCTGATTGACGGACGTTTTTCCAGTGCGCACACGTTTGAATGCACCAAACAAAGCTTAACAGACCAAACTTTATTCCATTACTTAACTATTTATATATATATATATATATATATATTAGACTTGTTGTCATCAAGATTTCTTAAAAGGATTGCAAAAAATGAAAGACATTGTTCTATATTTCTGCCTCTATCTATTCCTTGTCTCTTTTCTTAGAGAATCCAATGCAGTTTCTCAAGTACAAAACAATGGCGTATATATTGTTTACATGGGTGCTGCTGATGCATCGAACGCTAAAAATCATCAAACAGACCTTATGAGCTCTTTAATTAGAAGGTTAGCTTATATTAATACTTACTCTCTTTATTCCATTTTATATGACTCTATTTTCGTGTTAGTGTGTAACATGTTTAAGACCACAAGCTAAGATTACTTTTAGACTTTTAGTATATATTGCCAAGTCGTCTTATTGGAAATAATAAATCTCTCAATACTCAAAGTATCATATCTGAAGCGAGTTTTCAAGAAACTGCTCTAGTTTTAGCAAAAGCGACTCTCCAAGGTCATATCGATTGGTTGAAAGACCTCAAAGAGAACGTTGTTTTAGAAAGTTTTCATTTTAGCTCAAGTTCAAGAATGAGCTAACATCAATCTCTAATTTCTGTTAGGAAAAAAGATGCTATTGTACACAGCTACAAGAATGGTTTCTCAGGATTTGCGGCGCGTTTATCAGAAGCTGAGGCGAACTCTATTGCTCAAAAACCTGGAGTCATCTCAGTATTCCATGATCCAGTGTTGAAACTCCACACAACACGTTCATGGGATTTCTTGCAATATCAAAATGATGTAGAAATTACTTCTGGTCCAGTCTCTGGTTTTGATTCATCACCAAAAGTAGCTGACACCATAATCGGAATCTTGGATACAGGTACAACATTTAGAAAATTTCCAATTACAGTACAAAATTATAGTACAAGCTAGTTAAGTATTCTGATATTTATTTTGATAAAAATTTCCACAATCTTATTCAGGAATATGGCCTGAATCAGAGAGTTTTAGTGACAATGATATGAGTGCAGTCCCCTCCCGGTGGAGAGGAACTTGCATGGAAAGTCATGATTTCAGCTCTTCCAAATGTAACAAGTAACTTTCTCCTCCTATTCCTGGTCATATATTTCATTTTATGTGGCAGTGTTTGATTAAGCACGACGTTTAAGGAAGTAAAAACGACATCCCGATGCACTAAGCTTTCGCTATACGCGGGTAAGGGCCGGACCAGAACGGTCTATTGTACGCAGCCTTACCCTGCATTTCTGCAAGAGGTTGTTTCCACGGCTCGAACCCGTGACCTCCTGGTCACATAAGGAAGTAAAAAAGATATAAAGTACCTTTAGAAGTTGCGGTCTTTAATATGGCATGATAAGGGTAAATATAGTTTGCAGTTTGAGATTGCAAACTATATTTATGTTTTCTTTTTTAAAATTACTGAGTAGCCGAGACTGCAAGAAATATGTTTTTTTATATATCTGATAAAAAACATATATCTTTTGCTATATATGTCATTATTGTAATTTTCTACTAGGAAGCTAGTTGGTGCAAGATTTTATGATGACTCTGGTGAGGACGACAGAAAACTTTCTGGTTCAGTTAGGGACCAAAATGGACATGGAACTCATGTTGCATCTACAGCAGCCGGGAATCCAATTTCAGGAGCATCTTATTATGGCCTAGCGGCTGGGACTGCGAAGGGTGGGTCCCCCGGTTCGAGGATAGCCATGTATCGTGTTTGCACGAGTGATGGATGTCGCGGATCAGCTATAATGAAAGCATTTGATGATGCCGTTGCAGATGGAGTTGATGTTTTATCGCTATCACTTGGTTCATCATCTGGACTTGAACCTGAATTTTCGAATGATCCTATTGCTATTGGAGCATTTCATGCTGTTGAAAAGGGAATTCTTGTTGTCTGTTCTGCTGGAAATGATGGACCTAGCACGAAAAGTGTTGTCAATGTTGCTCCTTGGATTCTCACTGTTGCAGCTACTACAATTGACCGTGACTTCGAAACTGATATTGTCTTAGGTGGGAACAAGTTGATTAAGGTACAAACTATGCTAAACATTAATCCTGTGTTCTGTTTTTGCATGTTATAAGCCAGAGAAAACTGTCAAAGTCATCTACTGAAATACTACTTGGTAATCTTATTTGAGTTACAGGGAGGGGGCATAAGTTTTGGTAATTTGACAAATTCTGCAGTGTACCCGTTGATTAGTGGCGATTTAGCCAAATCAGAAGAAAATGATGTTTCTGAGAAAAATGCAAGGTAACTTGAAGAACATAAAACATTAGGATCACATCATTTTGATGTATTTCTCAAAGAAATTGAAATGGTGTATATACATGTAACTAACTAACAGATGTGCTTCAGGAGTTGTTTACCGGATTCTTTAGATGAAAAGAAAGTCAAGGGGAAAATTGTTCTTTGTCATAATCGCGACGAAGGATATTCACCTAGTGATAAGCTAGAAGAAGTGAAGAGCAAAGGTGGCATTGGATTTATACTAGTAGATGATAATGCAAGAACAGTAGCACCCAAATTCAAATCCTTTGCCGCGGCTGTAGTAACTGAAAAAGATGGCAATGAGATCCTCTCCTACATTAACTCAACAAGGTAATGAAATCACTTTTAGGTTTCCAATAGTTGGCTATTCTGAGTCTAAAATATTGGATAATGCACATTTGAATAAAAGATTCTTTAAAACTTATGAAGGAATCCAGTTGCATCAATTCTACCAACTGTTTCAAAAAACAAGTACAAACCAGCTCCTGTTGTGGCTTACTTCTCATCAAGGGGTCCTGCATACAACACTCATAACCTCCTCAAAGTAAAAAGACTACCCTTTTTTCTTCTTATGTTATGGTCTAATGATAAAACAGAACAATAAAAAATCTGACAATATTTTGATTTGTACTTGCAGCCAGATATTACAGCACCAGGGGTTGCCATTCTCGCGGCGTGGCCTGGAAACGACACAAAAGAGGCTGTCTTAGGACAGGAACCACCACTTTTCAACATACTCTCAGGGACTTCCATGTCCTGTCCTCATGTTTCTGGTATTGCCGCTATTGTCAAGGCGCAAAATCCTTCTTGGAGTCCTTCAGCAATCAAATCAGCTATTATGACCACAGGTAAGAAATCTAACTCACTTTCTTCATTTTTGGGTATATTGACTCATGTCAAGTAGTGAAAACAGTCTCTTGCTGAAATGCATGGTAAGGCTGCGTATGTAATGGCCCTTTCCTGGACCGCATACACAGTAGGAGCTTAGTGCACTGAGCTGTCCTTTATACTCACTCATGTCAAGCTTTGTTTCTACAGCTATACAGACTAACAATTTGAAGGCTCCAATCACAACAAATTCTGGATCCATTGCAACACCATACGATATTGGAGCCGGAGAAGCAAGCCCTTCCAGGGCAATTAATCCTGGATTGGTCTACGAGACATATGCTGCAGACTACTTGCAGTTCCTATGCTCAATGGGCTATGACACATTAAAGATAAAACTCATCTCAAAAACAGTTCCTGATGATTTTTCATGTCCCACCAACTCAAGTTCTGAATCAATCTCAAAAATGAATTACCCATCCATAGCGGTTTCAAATATCAAAGAAAATGAAACCAAGGAAGTAACCAGAATGGTAACTAATGTTGCAGAAGAAGAAGCAACATATACTGCAATTATAAAGGCGCCAACTGGATTGGAAGTCCAAGTGATTCCAAATAAATTGGTATTTACAAATAATAGCAAGAAGTTGAGCTATGAAGTGTCTTTTAAAGCTTCATCTAAACCAAAGGGAGACTTGTTTGGATCAATTACATGGACAAATGGTAAATACAAAATTCAAAGTCCATTCGTTGTAACCACATACTTCTAAGGTGTCTGATAACACTCCAGGCCTGCAGATCGCCGATCAAAGTAGTCTAGCAAGTCTGTATGTACAGTTATACTCCATGAATACAACTATGTTACTACCACATCATGCACATGCTTAAGCTAGAAAAAAATAAACAACGATCATTGGGCAACGAATACTAAGAATTGATTGATTATATTTAGCTGTATTACAATCCATGTGCTATAAATCATGTATAATTGTCCCAAAGGCCAAAACCAAATGAGTAGGATAGTACATAGGGTGGGCTGGTATTCTTCTTCTCCTTGCAGTATACAACAAAAATAAATGTTGGCATGTGAATCTATCAGAAGAAGCTACTTAAATGTTGGACAAGAAATTGATGAACTAACAGTCTGTATGCTTTTTCTGTAAGATGAAAGCTATCCCAAAAAACATAATCAGAATCACTGGAACATGTAAATGCGCATAACTCTGCGACTTCTATTTTCCCCGTCCCACAGCATCCTTTGTCTGAAATCTTGAATCCTGCACAATCATATAAAGATAAGAAATGGAGATCTATCCATTCTAAATATTCAAGAAAAAGGCAGACATATTTTTACCATATTTTTGAGGGTTGTAGATGACATCAAGTGGAAGATTGTATACATCTACATACACCATTCGTGAATCAGGAAATTTGTTTCCAAGAGAGCTTAACTCAGCTGCCAACTTGCTGTTGAACAGTTGTGCCGCTTGGTTCAAATAATCAACACATTCCCTTTCTTCTCCTCCTCTCAATGTTCTTTGAGATGGCAAACATCCGATTGGTGGTATGCCAAAAACACCAATCCGACGTGCCCCTAGCCCATATAAATCCTTCAGAGGTATGAACAACATTTTATATTTAGTCTTGAATAGTCGGATCAATTCAGATTGAGTTGAAATGGTATATTACCTGTACAAAACTGGAAGCAGAGTTGACCAAAAGATCAGCATACGATGAAACATCATAGTAGGATTTTCGAAGAGGCGTATTAAAGTATGTGTTGGTAATGTCATTGCTTCCTATGACCAATATGAATAGGCTGTTGGTCAAGATCTCATTCTTCCTATCCTCTCCTACTATCTCTTTAAGCTTTACTATGTACTCTTTGAACATTTCCAACTGACCGGACAATGATATAACTTTCTGCATATATATATATATACATGTTTTCAGAAATACAAGAAAGAATTGTTTGGTAAAAACACAGAAGAACTAATAAAGGAACGAAATATACCACGAGTTCAGATGTTAGAGGATCATATCCAGCACCACCCGAAGCAAAATTAACTCCAGTGATGAGGTCTACTGGTTGTAAAGTTGGATCAAGATATGCTGGTAAAAGCTCTTTTATTCCCAATTCTTCCACTGAAATAAAGATAAAAAATTAAGGACTATATTCTTTAATGTAATTGTCGATAAGACGATACTCACAATCTATTCTTACCAATAAAGTCTGGTGGAACTTTTCCATTAGAAAACCTTCCAGTTGGTTGTCCTCCTATGAAATCCTTTCCATAAGGAGGATAATTAGCCTTCCCTATTGTTTTGAGGCCATTATTGTTACCGGTATCAACAATAGAGTCTCCAAAAACTATCAATGCTGGTATAGTTTTGACTGCCTGGACATTGCACATTACAAGTGCAAAACAAATTCTTGAGAATAATACAAGAAAAGTATAAATTTTGAAAAAGAACAACTCCATTGATAAAGCTGAAAGCATCTCTCGGAGCACTAGTATTTAACTTTAAGAATCAAGAACTCAATTTCAGCAGGAAACATGAGGGCATCCTGCTAAGTAAATGCTTGGTTGGCACAACAATGATTGCACTTCTAGTTGATTTAATGTTTTCTTATCACAAAGCCCATTATACAAAGGCGAATACTGTATCTTATAGCAAAGTTAACTAACTGGGAGTGCAGAACTGATATTGCTGTCTTCAAGATTAAATTACATGTTAAAATTTCACATGGCTCAGTCTCACCATAAGTGTTCTTCAAATAAAACAGATAACAAACATTGCATTAATTGACTGTACCTACCCCTTCATGATCTAACAGCTTGTTTGGATGGTTGTTCACCATTGTATTGTTATTCCAAAACAATGTTTGTTTTGATTGTTTCATTAAAATTGGTTGTATTGTATTCTATTGTTAAATCTATTGTTCCGGAACAATGAAAAGTACCCTTTTTTGAAACAACCGATTTGGTGTGGTGGGATTGTTTCCTAATATTCTTTTTAATTATGCTCTAATTTATTACTCCACAATTCTATTTTACCCTTTACCTTTTTTTTTTCTTTCTATTTTAATTCCAAATCTCCAGCCTATAACCTACTTTGTATTTTTCCAGAACTTTTGCCGCCAACGTTAAAGGCCGCCTTCTCTTTTATTTTTTCTCCTAATTTGCTTTTAACTTAATTCTAATTAGCTGTGCTTCTTTGTTTTGGCTTCTTCTGTCTCACTCCTTTGTTCTACTTTCTTAAGGTGGTTTGCCTTCTTCTGTTTTATTTTTTAAAATTATTTTTATGCATATTGTTTGATAAATTTAATATTTAAACAGTTGAGGGTATTTTAGTAAACTTATAAGTTACAGTACAATACGATACAGTCAAACCAAACAGCAAAATATAATTTAACAATAACAAACAATGCAATCTATCCAAACATTATATGCATAAAACAATACGATATAATACCATACAATACAATACATTATAAAACGACGGGGAACAATGATCCAAACAGAGTGTAAGGAGTATACCAGTTGATTGGTGGCAATTTAGCCTATGGATATTCGGATCCATTGAAACACTCTGATGATCCGATAAGTCATCTTTAGTTTTAAACCATAATTCTGTGTTTCGAAACCTCAAATAGCTCCTTTTAGCCTTCTTCGATCTGCGTGCGCAGTCCGTGTATTTTTCCGGAAGGCTTTTATGTGAAAAATTGATAAAATGTGAATTTATGCCTTAAAAATCCATTTGACTTGACTTCGGTCAACCTTTTGAAAAAACGGATCCGGATCTGTGTTTTGATGGTCCCGGTGGGTCGGTTGTACTCATACTACACTCTGCACTTCTTGTGCAGATTTTGGTACTTGTCCCAGCTGTCTGTGAGGCGCATCAGCACGGATCAGCTTATTTGGAGACTCGAGGTAGATGTGCTGGCGTCCGCAGACCTTGAAGTCCCCTTCCTCTTTCCTTATTTACTGTTCATTTCATCCGAGACAGTTGTATTTATTTCAGACTCTATTTGTAGAACCTCTAGAAGCTCGTGTACTTATGACTCCAGATCCTGATTGTACTAGATATTGGACTATTATGCTATATCGTACTTTATTTGGGCTTCATTTATGTTTATTTGGTTAAATTGTTCCAAGTGCTTAAAATTGGTAAAAGAATTACTCTAACGCAGGCTTGCCTAGCGAGTGAAATTTTAGGCGTCATCACGGTTCCGAAGGTGGGAATTCCTGGTCGTGACAAACACCATACAACATCGGAGCCAGAGAAGCAAGCCCTTTAGGAACAATTAATCCAGGATTGGTTAACGAGACTTACCCTGCAGACTACTTGCAGTTTCTATGCTCAATCGGATATGACACATTAAAGAAAAAACTTTGATAAAACTCTATTGACTCTGCCTCATAGTGATCATTTATCAAAGAATAACTCTGGATGTCAAATAATTGAACAACGGGGAGCAACTTACTTACGATGCTTAGTTGATAACTAATCTCAAAAACAGTTCCTGATGATATTTCATGATCTGCGGATCGCTCAAAGTAGTTTAGCAAGTTTGTATGTACTGCTATAGTCCATGAATACAACTATGTTACTACCACATCATGCACATGCTTAAGCTAGAAAAGAAGAAACAATGATCAGGTGACACACATATTGACCAATCATTGGGGCAACAAATACTAAAAATTCCTTGATTATATTAACTGTATTACAATCCATGTGCTATAAATCATGTATAATTGTCCCAAAGGCGAAAACCAAATGAGTAGGATAGTACATAGGGTGGGCTGGTATTCTTCTTCTCCTTGCAGTATACAACAAAAATAAATGTTTCTATGAGAGTATCCACACATGCATGTTGGCATGTGAATCTATCAGAAGAAGCTACTTAAATGTTGGGCAAGAATTTGATGAACTAATTGTCTGTATGCTTTTTCTGTAAGATGAAAGCTATCCCAAAAAACATAATCAGAATCACTGGAACATGTAAATGTGCATAACTCTGCGACTTCTATTTTCCCCGTCCCACAGCATCCCTTGTCTGAAATCTTGAATCCTGCACAATCATATAAAGATAAGAAATGGAGATCTGTCCATTCTAACTATTCAAGAAAAAAGGCAGAAATATTTTTACCATATTTTTGAGGGTTGTAGATGACATCAAGTGGAAGATCGTATACATCTACATACACCATTCTTGAATCAGGAAGTTTGTTTCCCAGAGAGCGCAATTCAGCTGCCAGCTTGCTGTTGAACAATTGTGCCGCTTGGTTCAAATAATCAACACATTCCCTTTCTTCTCCTCCTCTCAATGTTCTTTGAGATGGCAAGCATCCGATTGGTGGTATGCCAAAAACACCAATCCGACGTGCCCCTAGCCCATATAAATCCTTCAGAGGTATGAACCACATCTTATATTTAGTCTTGGATAGTCGCATGAATTCATATTGAGTTGAAATGTTATATTACCTGTACAAAACTAGAAGCAGAGTTGAGCAAAAGATCGGTATATGTTGAAACATCATAGAAGGATTTCCGAAGAGGCGTACTAAAGTATGTGTTGATAATGTCATTGGTTCCTGTAACCAATATGAATAGACTGTTGGCCAAGATCTCATTCTTCCTATCCTCTCCAACTATTTCTCTTAGCTTTAGTATGTACTCTTTGAACATTTCCAACTGACGGGACAATGAAATAACTTTCTGCATTAATACATAAAAGTTTTCAGAACAACAACAATAACATACTCAGTGAAGTCCCACACGTGGAGTCTGGGAAGGGTAGAGCGTACGCAGACCTTACGCCTACCTTTAAGAAGGCAGATAGGCTATTTCCGGTAGACCCTCGGCTCAGGAAGTTTTCAGAAATATATATAATTTTTTTTGCGGTTAAAGCACAAAACTGAACAAAGGAAAGAAATATACCGCGAGTTCAGATGTCAGAGGATCATATCCAGCACCACCCGAAGCAAAATTAACTCCAGTGATGAGGTCTACTGGTTGTAAAGTTGGATCAAGATATGCTGGTAAAAGCTCTTTTATTCCCAATTCTTCCACTGAAATAAAGATAAAAAATTAAGGACTATATTCTTTAATGAAATTATAGATAAGGCAATATTCAAAATGCTTGAATGTCAAATTCTTCTTACCAATCAAGTCTGCAGGAACTTTACCATTAGAAAACCTTCCAGTTGGTTTTCCTCCCATAAAATCCTGTCCATACGGCGGATAATTAACCTTAGATACAGTTTTAAGGCCATTATTGTTACCTGTATCGACAATGGAGTCTCCGAAAACTATCACTGCTGGAATAGACTCATTATATGGTATTCTTGTAACTGCTTTGACATAACACACCAGAAGTGAATAACAAACAAGAAAAGAGTATATTTTAAAAGAGAGGAACTTCATTGTTAAAACTGAAGACTTTTCTCTGAACATGTAGCAAGAAACACACACAGCACTAGTATTTAACTTTAAGAACTCAATCTTGTTGAGTAAATGCTTTGATTGGTACAACAAAGGTTTCACCTATAAAGCCATGCTAACTTTTATGAAAGCCTTTTATTTAATGTTTCCTTAAATAGAAAGGTCAGCATCTACATACATAGTTTTAAGCCACAAACTCAATATCGAGAATTGGAAACTGTGTCTTTTAGACAAATTGGAATGCTAACTAGGAGTTGTAATACAAAAAGATTGCATTAAATGAATGTATCTACCACTTTCTTGATTTTCTACAGAAGTATATCTCAACAGACAACTGTAAACTAAGTAGAAGATAAATGGCATGTGCATACTGCAGAAATCCAGCTTTCATTCTACATCAGTAAATACAACTTCAGTGAGTTTCACAGTATGGAGATCAATATATATATATACTACTTCACTACCTTAGGACATTATATTTTTAATCTTTTTTAAGGGAACCTTGGAGCAATGGTAAAGTTGTCTCCATGTGAACTATAAGTCATGGGTTCGAGCCATGGAAGCAGTCATTCCCCGGACCTTGAACGAACATGGGATACCTTGTGCCTATTGGAACAACAGTTGTACCTAGTTGTTTTGGATTAGTTATTAGCTTTCATGCTTATCCTTAGATTAGATATAGATTTAGAGTTATCCTTTTAGTTCAAACTTATCATTCAGTTAGTTAGCTTTAGATAGTGTTTTGATTTGAATAAGTCTCCTAATTCAAGGAGTACTCTTACGAAGACTTGTATTTAAACTGAGCTTGGCATTCAATACACATACAGTTTTCCATCATATTCTTGAGTGTTTATATGGTATCAGAGCCTATACAACTCTAACGAGCACGATCCAATATTTTTTTTTCTTTCACTTCTTCTTCTTTCCAATGACGAAAGATGGAAACACTACCAGAATTGTCAATGCCGATGTGAGAATGCACGGGAGAAAATATATTATTGATGTATTGACATACGTTACAATGAGCCCTATATATATACACACACATAACATGTCCTACTCCTAATATATATTGGATTAGGGTTATTTATTTACTCCTATTTACATGACTATTCTAACACTCCCCCTCAAGCTGGTGCATATAAATCATATGTACCGAGCTTGTTACATATGTAGTTAATACGAGGACCAGTGAGGGACTTGGTGAAAATATCTGCAAGCCGATCATTCGACTTCACAAACTTTGTAGCAATATCTCCCGAGAGTATCTTTTCTCTAACAAAGTGACAGTCAATCTCAATGTGTTTAGTTCTCTCATGGAACACTGGATTTGACGCAATATGAAGAGCAGCTTGATTATCACACACAAGTCCCATCTGACTAATCTCACCAAATTTCAACTCCTTGAGCAACTGTTTGATCCAAATTAGCTCACATGTCGCCATAGCCATCGCTCGATATTCTGCTTCTGCACTAGACCGAGCAACCATATTCTGTTTCTTGCTCTTCCAGGACACCAAATTTCCTCCTACCAAGACACAATATCCAGACGTAGAGCGTCTATCAGAAGGTGATCCTGCCCAATCATCATCTGAGTATCTAACGATCTGCTCATGGCCTCGACCCTCAAACAATAAACCTTTGCCTGGAGCTGATTTTATATACCGAAGAATGCGAACAACTGCATCCCAATGACTATCACACGGAGAATCCATAAACTGACTCACAACACTCACAGAAAAGGAAATGTCAGGTCTTGTCACTGTAAGGTAATTTAATTTGCCAACCAACCGTCTATATCTTGCAGGATCGCTAAGAGGCTCCCCCTGTCCTGGCATAAGTTTAGAATTCGGATCCATCGGAGTGTCAACCGGTCTACAACCTGTCATTCCTGTCTCTTCAAGAATATCTAAGGCATACTTTCGTTGTGAGATCACAACACCTGAGCTAGACTGAGCGACCTCAATACCCAGAAAATACTTTAGTTTGCCCAGATCCTTAGTCTGAAAGTGTTGCAAGAGATGTTGCTTCAATTTAGTAATACCATCCTGGTCATTGCCGGTAATAACAATGTCGTCAACATAGACCACCAGATAAATACAGAGACTCGAGGCAGAATGCCGATAGAATACAGAGTGATCAGCTTCACTCTGAATCATGCCAAATTCTCGAATAACTGTGCTGAACTTACCAAACCAGGCTCGAGGAGACTGCTTTAGACCATAAAGTGACCGACGCAAGCGACATATAAGGCCACGAGACTCCCCCTGAGCAACAAACCCAGGTGGTTGCTCCATATAAACTTCATCCTCAAGGTCACCGTGTAAAAAAGCATTCTTAATGTCCAGCTGATAGAGGGGCCAATGGCGAACAGCAGCCATGGATAGAAAAAGGCAGACTGATGCTATCTTAGCCACAGGAGAGAAGGTATCACTGTAATCGAGCCCAAATATCTAAGTATATCCTTTGGCAACAAGACGAGCCTTAAGACGATCAACCTTACCATCCGGACCAACCTTGACTGCATACACCCAACGACAACCAACAGTAGATTTACCTGAAGGAAGAGGGACGAGCTCCCAAGTACCACTCGTATGTAAAGCAGACATCTCGTCAATCATAGCCTGTCGCCATCCTGGATGAGAAAATGCTTCACCTGTAGACTTAGGGATGGAAATAGATGACAAAGAAGATAGAAAAGCATAATAGGGTGATGACAAACGATGATAACTCAAACCGACATAATGGGGATTAGGATTAAGGGTGGCCCGTATACCTTTCCGAAGTGCAATCGGTTGATTAAGAGGAGACAAGTCCGCAGTATTAGCAGGGTCAGGTGCAGGACGTGAATCAGCTGGAACCTGATGCTGGGCGCGGACGACGATGATATGTCAAAAGTGGTGTTCCTGTGGCAGGGAGTCTAGGAGGAGCCACACTAGACTCCTCAACGGCTGGAATGGATAAGACTTCTATAGCGGAAGGTGAAGGAGGAGCTATAGGAGACTCGGGTAAGACTTCTATGGCGGAAGGTGAAGGAGGAGCTATAGTAGACTCCTTAAAGGTCGGTATAGGTAAGACCTCAGATATATCAAGGGGGTCAGAAAGGTCAGAAGAGGTAAAGAAAGGTTTAGACTCAAAAAATATGACGTCAGAGGACATAAAGTACCTACGAAGATCAAGTGAGTAACAACGATATCCCTTCTGAACACGAGAATAACCAAGGAAGACACACTTGAGAGCACGAGGAGCTAACTTATCTTTCCCAGGGGCTAGGTTATGAACGAAACAAGTGCTCCCAAAAACACGAGGGGGAACAGAGTATACGGGTGATTGGGGACACAATACTGCATACGGTATCTGATTCTGGATGGGAGAGGAAGGCATCCGATTAACTAAATAACAAGCTGTGAGAACTGCATCGCCCCAAAAACGCAGCGGAACATGAGATTCAATGAGAAGTGTGCGAGCAGTTTCAATGATGTGCCTATTCTTTCTCTCTGCAACCCCATTTTGCTGAGGGGTATAAGGACAAGAGGTCTGATGAATAATTTCTTGAGAAGTCATAAACTACTGAAATTGAGAGGATAAATATTCTAAGGCATTATCACTGCGAAAAGTGCGAATGGAAACACCAAATTGATTTTTAATTTCAGCACAAAAATTCTGGAATATAGAAAACAACTCAGAACGATCTTTCATTAAGAAAATCCAAGTACATCTTGAATGATCATCAATAAAACTAACAAAATAACGAAATCCCAAGGTTGAACTGACTCTACTAGGACCCCATATATCAGAGTGAACTAAAGAAAAAATAGACTCTGCGTGACTCTCAATACTACGAGGATAGGAGGCTCGGGTATGTTTCCTGAGCTGACATTGTGAGCACGTGATTTTTACCCTAAGTGAATGACTCCCAAAGATTCAAACAAAAGGATTTTTCTTTCATTATTTTACAATTTTGTGAATTTTGTGTTATTTTCTGCTAATTGTTTGCATTTTTACTTGTGCATTTTAATTCATATAAAAATATTAAAAATACACTTGGCACTTGCATTTAGGATCTAATTTCATATTTTAGGATTATTTAGTAGTTACATTGTTTTTAGAACAAAATATAAAGAAAATAACAAAAATAGTCCGCTTTTGCATTTTTAATTGTTAATTGTTGAAATTGTCACGAAATAGGTTTTAAACAATTTTAGGCATCAATTAGCTTAATTTTGGAAATAAATTAGGTTTCATTTTAATTTTTTGCATTTTTATAAAATCAGGAAAAATACAAAATGAAATACAAAATAAATAAAAGAAATAAAAAGGGAGAAAACAAAAGAAATTAAAACTAAAAAAAAAAGAGAGAGAAAAGAGAGATGTCTTAATAAGAGGACCGAACTGGGCCATTTCCGTGCCAGCCCCAGCCCAAGACCCTTTCCAAAAAACCATTTCCCAGCCCAAACGTCTTGGTCCGGTCCGGGCAGGCAGAGCTAAAACGACGCCGTTTGGCGTCAGTCCATCCTGGCCACCCATTCCCCAAGATCCTACGGCCCTCATCAACCCAAACCATTCAATAAAACTGTCCGAAAATTAACTCAAAACCCTAAACATTTCTCTCCCTCCTCGTACAACCACTCCCTGTAACGCCGCCCTTCCCCACCACGCCTCCACCGTTCCCCCGCCGTGTTCCGCCGCCGGAAATCGCCCACGGCGGCGGAAAATCTCCAAACTTCACCAAAATAACACCCCAGCTTCCGCTTTTCACCTCTTTCCAAATATGCAAATGATCTCCTTCAAATCCCGGCCAAAAGCGTCAAATATTAGATCACAGATTCTCCGGCCAAGACCCAAAGTATGCCAAATAGTCCCAAATTAACACCCTAGGTTCATCTGAGTCCCCTCTACCTAATTCCCCAAACCCGTTCCCTCGAATCAACGTTGAACCCTTCGAATAACGGTTTAAAGTTTTCCGGCCATGACTCAGTTGTCCCAAATTAACCTAAATTCACACCACCGAACCGTCCGAACCTCCTCTACCCAACCCCCATAGCCACTTGTCTCGAATCCGCCCGGAACATTACAAACTCTAAATCCCAAATTCCGGCAGAACCCTAACTCAGAAATCTTGGGGATTTTGGACCGTAATTTCCCTAATCACGTGTTTTCTTTTGAAAACACACGATTAGGGATGTTACGTGTCAAGAATCCCGGAGGATTCAAACAACAATAGCTGGTCAGAGTTCGCCCCATAGTCAGTCGAATGCTCAAAATTAGTAAGTTTTTGTTCGATTCTGTTTTTGATTCTGTTCAGTATGTGCTTCATCTTGCTCTTGTAATTGTTCTTAGCTTTAGTTTAATTTTGTTTGGTTGGTTTAATCCTGTCTTGCTAATTTTAGGTTTTAGTTTAATTTTTCGTTTTGAATCCGTCTTGCTAAATGTTTGGTTTCAGTTTATGGTTCATTGTTATAATCCTTAATTCTTTATTAGCCATCTTAGTCGATTCTGTTTAGGCTTTGTTGATTTTAATTTTTTGTTCTAATGTTTGATTTGTTAATTTCAGTTAGTCTAGTCAGTTTAGTCTAGTTTAATCAGTAATTATCATTGGTAATGCTTTAATTCAGTGTCTAGTATTAATTAGCTGTTAGGTTTAGTTTAGTTTGGTCTGGTTATAGCTGAATAGGATAGGATCTTGTTTAACCATGGTTAGTCCTTGACCAGTTACTAGGGTAATAGGGGAATGGTCTGGTTTAGCTCAGTAATTCCAAGAGGGTTCAAAGGGTAGTTTAGGCATGGAAAAGGGTAGTTTCATTAAGATTGGTAAAATTAGAACCAAGGTAAGGATAGAATAGGAATTGTAATGGGTATAGAACCTTCTAAGATGGACTTTAGTATAGATTTCAATAAAATAGGTGTAGTTACTTG
>NW_017670534.1:158690-199824 GCF_001879085.1 Nicotiana attenuata
CCCCCAAAAAAAAACAATCTTCAATCCTCCTAGATTTGAAGTTCAATTTCAGCTCAAAAACTCTCTTAGATCTTAGCTCTCGCAAAAAATACGAAAAAAACAAAAAAAAAAGGCAATGCAAAAAATACAAAAAATAGAAAACCTACTGTTGCATTAATGCTCCTGAAGTCACGTTAGAATTTCAGTTGATAAGTTGCATGTTTTAGCTTAATTTCTGATTGTGAGAGTTTCAGAGGTGTCTTGGTTGGTTTTCAGTGATTTTGGGGTTTCATCCAGACTGGTTTTAAGTCTGTTTTGGTCATACTGTTTGGTTTTAAGCACTTCCAGATTTCTGGGTTGATTATTTGGGTCTGCTCGTTTGTTCTATATTACTGGGAATCGATTACTGCTATTGCTGTTCGAGTTACTGCTGTAGCTGACCTTTTCTACTTCATTTTTATTCCCATTCCAGGTACACGACTTGGCCTTTGATAATTGTAAGTTGAAATATGAAAGGATTGAAGCATGAAATCTGAGTTACTTCAATTTTGTAACTGTGTGTTCAACATTCAGCTTATTGATGTAGATTAAATTTCTGTTTGTGTTGTACTAAGTGGACTGATAAACTGCTAAGTATGAATGTGTCTAGCTGAATCATTAAGTGTGTATTTGTGTATCCAGAAATGAACAGGAACTTTAGTTGTTAAGAACCAGTTGTGATTAATTGGAAGAAGTTCATGTTAGCTTTAGTTAAATTCATGTCAACTACTTTCAAATCTGTTTTAAGAAAAAAAAACTCATGTAATGAGATGGAATTTCCAGTAGCAATTGTAGTGTAGATCGCAACCATAGGTGAACANAGCAGCTAACAGTATTGGAATATACTAGCCTGTTAGAGCTGCTATAAAACAACGTGTGTTGGTTTTAAAGTACTCTTAAGTGTTAAACGTTACATCATTGCAAGGTTCATTGCTGGATTTAAGTGTGAACAGGAGTAAGAGGGTTTATAAGTTAAACTTTATCAATAGATATCACTTTTTTTTCTGAGTAAAATCAATCATCAAGCCCTCCCTCTTCATTTCTTTGATAATCAATGGGGCTTTGGGTTCACAGTGGCTGGATTGAAATACTGGGCTCAAACGCTGACCCAACAGAAACGGTCAGGCCACGCAGCATACAAATGCTGCTGGATTGAAATACTGGGCCTTAAAAGTTTGGCCCATGAAGCATACAAATACTGCTAGGTTACCTTGAGAGCTGGCCCAGCGCAGGGCTTCTATTGTTGCTCTTGGGCCCAGGCCTAAAAATTATATCAAGAATATGGAAGTTGATTCACAAATATAAAATTGGGCTTTGAATTAGGTAATAAGTTCGAGCTAAAGGGTCTTTCCCTTTTGTTTGAAATTGAATTAGAATTTGAGGCCCAGATTTGTAAATGTGAATTAACCAGTTGTTTTCTTTTAAGACAAATTCAATAAAATCATAGTTAATTTTGGATTAGCCCTAAGTAAAAAATGAGACGAGCCTCGTTAAATCAGATGAATGAACTATGGAGCCCTCAATAAATGTTATAAAATACTTAGAATTCGAGTGAACCGTTTAGCGAATTTCACGGTTTTCTCCAAAGATAATAAACGCGTAGTTGCTTTAGGCGCGTATTTTAATAATATTACCTTCCTAAACACGGGTGCACATTTATGTGACCCAAATCTGAATCTCAACGAAGTCGAAATGTGTCAAAAGCCACGGGTGCACTGGTGTGACGTGGTTCGAGATACATTTTCACGACGTTGCAATTCTTATTAAAACTAAATTAAAAGCGGTTTACTATTAAAAGCGCATAAGCTAGAACACGTTGTGAAATCAGATAAAATCAAATACAACAGTTGAGCGACCGTGCTAGAACCACGGAACCCGGGAATGCCTAATACCTTCTCCCGGATTAACAGGATTCCTTACTCGGATTTCTGGTTCGCGGACTAATAACAGAGTCATAATTTCCTCGGATCGGGATTCGACCGGTGGCTTGGGACACCATTAATCTCCCAAGTGGCGACTCTGAATCTTTTAAATAAATCCCGTTTCGATTGTCACTTCAAGTGGAAAAACTCCTTTACACTCTTCCGGGGGTGTAGGTAAAAAGGAGGTGCGACAGCTCTGGCGACTCTGCTGGGGACAAGAACCCAGAACTTTGGTTCAGGGTTCAGAATTCGAGCTTAGATATATTGTTGTATTTGGCTTTATCTGATTTTTCTACATGTTTCATGCTAAATGTGCAGAATGTTGCTTTTTACCGCTTTGATATTATCTGAACTATATATAAACTGTGCCGAAACCCTTCTCTTCTCACCTCCGGGGATGTGCTTACTGGTTGAGACTCCCTATTCTGTTAGTGTCAATACCCTGAAATAAGAAAGAGACCGGACAAGTTACTAAGCCGGATGGCCTTTTGGTTCCCGGTACGTAGCCCCCTCCTCGACTCGAGTTGTCCGCTCGGGTATACAGTCTAGAACACATACCCAGGTTTTGAACCTAGAAGAACTTGACTTCATGCCGGATCCCTCGTAGGAACGCTTATCTGCATCACGTGCATTTTGACTTAGGGGACTCAACACAGGGGTTGGGTCCGTCTAGGACAGGTGTACCCGGAATAATGGACCATCCTGATGCGTCCTACTTGTGCATTTATCTGTTTTGGACCCGCATGCTGACCGGCTTTGAATATTTGGGAAAAAGTGGAACAACCAAAAAGAAAATAGCAGTGTAGAGAGTTAATTTCCTATATTAGAAAAAACCAATTAGTGCCGAAATGTTGCCGAATTTTTGAGAAAATGAAAAAAAAAAAGAAAAGTTCTTTTTAGTTTGCCAATGGAAAAGAAAAACAAAAAAAAGAGTTTTATTTTCCAATTAGTTTATTTGCCACAGAAAAGAAAATACAAAAAAGAATCTTGCTTTCAGAAATAGTGAATTTGCCAATATAAAAAACAAAAAAAAAGAGGGGTCTTGTTTTCAAAAATAGTTAGACTTATTTTGCCCGAACTACGCTGGTTTGATTCTCACCGGATGTGAGATACGTAGGCAACCCTCATCGGGTCCAACCTCCCCTTTCAAAAATAGCCAAAAATACCAAAATTTTTAATTTCGTCATAAATAAGTCGGGTGATGCCATTCTTGTCAAAAATAAGCCAAATGTCCCCAAAAGGGCGCCGGAAGGCTGTTTTTGCAAGAATAGCCACCCTGAGTCATCTTCTAAACGGTTAGCAGGCACAGCCTTAAAATCTTCCTTATGAAGTGCTGAAAGGCCGTATCCGCAATACCGGCTGTTTGTTTAAATTGGAAATTTGAACAGAGATTGTGCCATTTTTCTCTTTTAGGTCAAAATGAGTGATTAAAATCGCCTTAATAAATGTGCAGGATGAGCCAACTCAAAATGAATTATTTTCAATCATGCATAAAATCCCTTTGGAGTTACGTCTGTGGTGGAACGATTTAGGCGGAGAAGGGCAAGATGCAGTCAAGAAACATTTGAAAGGGCTTACCGGTTTGCTCGATATTATGCCTCGGGGAGATATTATTAGAGCACTGGTTACATGTTGGGACCCAGCACATAATGTGTTCCATTTTTCGGACTTTGAGCTTACCCCGACATTAGAGGAAATAGCTGGCTACATTGGAAAGGATGAGGTTCCATTGAGGCACAAATACTTGGTTGCCCCCAGAGTTGTAGCCGTGCACAGATTTCTAGACTCTTTGAAGATAGTCAGAGCCGTCCATAACACAGATCTGGCAAATGGCTTTTGTACTCTGAGCTTCATATATCATCGATATGGCCATATCGGGGGGTTCAACAACCCAGAAAGTAAGATATGTAGCAAAGGAAACCGCCAAAAGTGGGAAGAGCATCGACGTTTCGCCTTTATGGTAGCTTTCCTAGGGCTTCTAGTATTTCCAAGGAAGGATGGGAACATTGACATAAAAATAGCTGGGGTCGTCAGCACATTGATTACTCAAGCTAAAAGTACACTGGCACCTATGATATTGGCCGACATCTTCCGTGCTCTTACAGCTTGCAAGGCCGGGGAAGCTTTCTTCGAAGGGTGCAGTCTACTGTTACAAATGTGGATGATCGAGCATCTGTGTCATCGCCCTCAGTTTTTGAGCTACGGGTCTCCAGAAAAAATATGCATAGAAGAGTTTTACACGAGGATTAAAGGGGCTAAATTGCCAGAAGGAGTCACGGGTTGGACAACATATTTTCGGTCTCTCACTGCAAGCCAAATAGAGTGGACACTGGGATGGTTACCCGTTGATGAAATCGTATATATGCCGGCAGCCCGACCACATTTCCTTCTGATGGGGCTTAGAAGCATTCAGCCTTACGCACCGTATCGAGTGTTGAGGCTGCTGGGGAGATGCCAGATAGTACCTAAGGATGATGATCTCAGTTTGCAAGTGGTTGAGATTGGCCCCGATGGCCAGTTTCCTGAAGCAATGGTCCGCCAGGTCTGGAGCGAATGTCAATATTTGACGGCAAACACTTGTGTGCGAGATCGAGCCAAAGGAGAAGTGTCTCCTGATTATCAGGCTTGGTATAGAAGGGACGTTGCGTTCAGAAGACCGGCCAAACGACCTCACATCCAGGAATTTGTTGAATCAGCACGAGAACAGTGGGATTGGTTAACTAAAGAAAATGAGTATAGGGCCCGCATAGGAGCATTGGAAAAATAGGTCCAAAACCTCCGATTTGAAAATAGCTTGCAAGCCGCGGCTGATGAAGGTGAGAAAAAATAGTTGGCCAAAGAGAATGAAGCCTTACGGGCCCAAATTCAGAAAATGAAGTTAGAGGCCGATAATCCGGTCAGAAGTGCCAAAGATGCAAAGCTTATAGCAAATCTAAGGCAAAAGGTGAACGACTACAGCTTCGACCGCAACAAGGCAGAAAAGGAATTAGCTGGGGTCCAGAAACAATTGGCTAAAAATGCAGAAGAACGGGCCCGCATGGTTAAACAGTTAAAAGAAGAATATGACAATGAGGTCACAGAATTAAAGAAAAAGGTTATTGCCACAGAAAACCGTATGATCAAACAGGCAAAAGAATTCAAAGTCGAAAGAGAACATTGCTACATGGCATTGGCACAGTTGGAAATGGACTTGCAACAACTCCGGGAACAAAGCCAGGCCGATGAGCGGACCTTGGAGGCCAGGGCCCAACAGATAGGGCGGTTGCTTCAAGAGAAAGGAAGAATCCGAGAGAGAATCTTAACCGTTGCTCATTCCATTACTAGGAAATATCAAATGTGCGAGAACATGACCCGTACCACCTTCCTGGCATCAGTGATGACATTTGTGAAGCAGATAATGAACGACCTGGACAAACTTCAAAGGGAACTTGCGTATAGGCCCGCGGCGAGACCGAATGATGTCCCGCGGGCACCAGGAGCTTTAATGTATTCATAATTGTCTTTGAGTCTACACTCCTTCTTATACTAAAAAAAAAATTGAAATATGTTAGAGTCTGGTAGTTGTTTTGAGTCTTTGTAATAGGCAAATTTGCTATCAATAAAATTGAAATTGCAAAAATATCATGCTCCTACTTTGCATTTATTTTTCACGAACTACGCTTGGTCTGATTCACGCGGGGTCGTGATACGTAGGCAATTTCCATAGGATTCGACCGTTTCTAAATAATAAAAGGGAAAACCAGAAAAGAATGATACAAACAGGGGAAAAACCAAATGAAAGAGAACCAAAAGAGGGAGAGCAAAACAAAGTGAAATGATAAGAGTGGGAACTAATTGGCAAGAAAAGAAATGAAAGCCGGGATGACGCATCTGAATGAATAGAGGCATAATAGAGACGTTTGACTGCTTAGGTGCATCCACCCATCAATGTGCGGTTATCTATTTGTTAATGCCCTAACCGCTAACCAAGTTGTTGTTGATGAGTCCAGATAGGTGTTTAAGCTGACTGGCATTCTGGCAACCCATCCTTACAACACCCGCTCCAAAGACAAGTCAAACATGACCAATCAGGATTTAGAAGCAAGCATTGTCGACCCATCCAGAGAGGAGGAGGCAGTGGACGTTAACACAATGAGAGAAGAGATGTATAAACTAAAGCAACAAATGGCCGAGATGTACCAGGCCTGGTCGAAGGGACATCCACCACCAGTCTATCCTGCCAACCCCAATTACCTCCCACCACCAGCTCAACCCCAAGATCCTCCCACAGTGAACTCATCTCCCGCTTTCCCTACTTACCAGCATTACTATGGAACTACCTCTCAGACACCACCACCACCACCCAAACAAATTCCATGTCCTCCACCACCAATTGCTCCAGTATTTGTGGCGCCTCCACCTGCCACGTTGCAGAGATCTTCCAGTGAGCCGTTGTTTCCAACTCACGACAGCCAGTACTACCCTCCCGAGCCTACCTTTAAAGCTCCTGAGCCATATTCCTACACTCCTCGCTTTGAGCTCCCGGTGGAAACTGATAAGCCGCTTAAGGACCCGAAACAGGAAGAAATGTTTCGAAAAGTAAAAAGCCTGGAGCAATCCTTCAGGAACATGCAAGGATTGGGTGGCCAAGTCAGTGTGGCCTACAAAGATTTGTGCTTGTTTCCCGATGTCCAGCTGCCAGCAGGGTTCAAGTTACCAAAGTTTGATCTGTATGATGGACATGGTGGTCCTGTAGCCCATCTGAGGGGATTCTGCAGTAAGATGAGGGGAGCTGGGGGAAAAGATGAGCTATTAATGGCTTACTTTAGTCAAAGCTTAAGTGGAGCAGCGTTAGAGTGGTACACGCGACAAGATCATGCTCGGTGGTACACCTGGGACGACCTGGCTTAAGCATTTGCATGTCATTTTCAATACAATCTCGAAATTCTCCCGGACCGGCTGTCATTGACCAAAATCGAGAAGAAGCCCGGAGAAAGCTTTAGAGAGTACGGTTTCCGTTGGAGAGAACAGGCAGCAAGAGTTGATCCTCCGATGAAAGAGAATGAGATGGTTGATTATTTCTTTCAGGCTTTGGAGCCAACCTACTATGGTCATCTGGTGTCCGCGGTGGGAAAAACTTTCAATGAGGTCGTAAAGATGGGAAGTATGGTGGAAGAGGGTCTCAAGTTTAACAAGATTATGAGCTATTCGGCACTCAAAGCAACTACGCAGGCTATTCAAAGTGGCACCGGAGGAGTATTGGGAAAGAAAAAGAAAGAGGAAGTGGCAGTAGTGGAATCAAGGGTCTGGTCCAGGAGTCCGTCACCATATTATCACCAACCTCGACCTCACCCCCAAGCTTACCCACATACTCCATGTGGTCCACCACAGCATTACTACCCACCTCCTACTCTCCATTTCTCCGTCCATCATGCCCAGACATACCCCCAACCCCCTACCCATGCACAATGGCGCGCACCCACTTCCCAAAATACTTACCCATCTTAAAACGCTTACCCACCCCCAAGAACCAACAGAAATGCCGCTGGAACCAGTTACCGACCCAATCCCGCATTCAAGAATGATAGGTTGCAAAAGAAGAAGACTTTTACTCCCTTGGGAGAATCTTATACCAGCCTGTACCACAGATTAAGGCAGTTAGGCATGTTGAACCCGATCGAACCCAAATTACCAAACCCTCCCCCAAGGAACCTGGACCATTCAGTAAGCTGTGAGTATTGCTCTGGAGCGCCTGGACATGACACGGAGAAATGTTGGCATCTGAAAACTGCCATTCAGGAACTCATTGATACACGGAGAATTGAGGTGCAGGCTCCGGAGACTCCCAATATCACGCAGAATCCGCTACCAATTCATCATGAGGCTCACATGATCGAGTTAGTGCAGAAGGGAGAATACAAGAAGCCGTCCCAAACTGTGATGATGATTAAGGCAAGTGAAACTCAAGCAAATGAGAAATTGGTTGATGGGAAAGCCCTGGTTGCAGTGGACCGGACGGTCAGAGAACCTGTAATGATAATAGAACCAGAGCCTGTTAAAGTAACAATACCAGGAGCAGTTATTAAGCCTGTGTTGGTTGTAAAAGGCGCTCGAACAGAACCAGTTATCATTAAACCGGTGACCCAGTTGCCTGTGGTAAGTGAGAAAGCTGCCCCATGGAATTATGACAGAGTGACTGTGATGTACCAAGGAAAGGAAGTTAAAGAAGAAGTGTGCGAAACTCATGGTTGACTAGATCAGGGAGGTGCTTTGCCCCTGAAGAATTGAGAAAGGTTAAAGCAGCTAAAGACAATCTGGCACCGACAAAGAGGGCTGTTACTGAAGAAGAAGCTGAAGAGTTCCTGAAAAAGATGAAGGCCCAGGACTATTCGATTGTGGAACAATTGAGAAAAACCCCGGCACAGATCTCACTATTGTCCTTATTGATCCATTCGGATGAACACCGCCGAGTGTTGATGAAGATTCTAAACGAAGCTCATGTGCCAGATAAAATCACTGTGAATCATCTTGAGAAGATTGCAAACAAGGTTTTGAGGTGAACAGGGTAACATTTTCTGATGATGAGTTGCCATTGGAAGGAACTGAACATAACAGAGCTCTTTACCTCACAGTGAAGTGTGAAGATTCCGTGGTAACTCGGGTGCTAATTGATAATGGGTCTAGTGCAAACATTTGCCCTCTTCCCACCCTAGAAAAGTTGAAAGTTGACAGGGAAATAATTCATAAAAATAGTATCTGTGTAAGGGGATTTGACGGCGAAGGGAAAGACACAGTGGGAGATATTGTGTTGGAGCTAACAATAGGACCTGTGGAATTCACTATGGAGTTTCAAGTGCTTGATGTCACCGTTTCCTACAATCTTTTATTGGGACGGCCCTGGATTCATGCCGCAAAGGCGGTACCGTCTACTTTGCATCAAATGGTTAAACTTGAATGGGATCGGCAGGAGATCGTGGTCCATGGAGAGGACAATTCTTGTAATGCTATTACATCCTTCGAGGAAGTTGAAAATGACAAAGGCCCGGGGGGTGTACCAAGTCATGGACGCAGTGTCAGTTGATAAAATCCCAGAAGGGGAGTGTGTTCCTATGCCCAAGATAGCTGCCGCATCTGTTATGGTAGCTTCAGAGATGATAAGGAATGGATTCTTGCCCGGAAAGGGGTTGGGTGCTTCACTGCAGGGAATCATACAGCCAGTGTCTCTTCCCGAAAATCTGGACACTTTCGGGCTAGGTTTCAAACCCACTGCTGCTGACATAAGGAGAGCCAAAAAGATGAAAAAGAGAGTGTGGACCCTCCCAAAACCCATTCCTCGCCTTTCCCGTTCCTTCGTCCGGCCTGGTACTAAAAAATGCCCAGCAACAGCACTACCAGATTCTATGGTGATAGAACCTGACAAAGAGCTGATCGAAAAGTTTGAAAGGGTGTTCGATGAAGTGAATATGGTGGAGCCAGGCGAAGGTCCAAGTAAAGTTGATGTGCAGTTCGTGGGGTCTCAGGCCAAGCTCAATAACTGGGAAGCTACTCCTCTTCCAATTCGGAAGGAGTCATGGTAGTTAGCTTTGGATTTTCCTTTGAGTATTAGATCTGGATTATTTCCAGGGTTGTAATTCAGATTTCTATGTTCCGTCCATTTGGATGAGTTAAACTCTGTTATTTTACAATTTTAATGAAATGTAATTTCCTTCTCTCTTCACTCCTGATAGCCTTTATTTTGTTTTCTTTTCTCTCTTGTACAGTCCCTTTTATGCTGGTTTCAATGATGTGTCATGCATGAGGAGTTTACGGCCTAGTCTTGAGATTCCATATGAAATAGTAATACAAGAAATTGAGTGTGATGGCGAGGGTGAATACGATGACGAGGAAGCTTTGGAAGAAATCAGTAAAGAGTTATATCAATTTGAGCAAAAACCCAAACCTAACTTGAATGACACAGAGGCAATCAATCTAGGGGATCAGGAAAATGTTCGAGAAACAAAAATAAGTGTCCATTTGGAAGCCCCGCTCAGGGAGGAGATAATTAAATTATTATTTGAGTACAAAGATGTGTTCGCATGGTCATATGATGATATGCCGGGTCTAAGCACCGATCTGGTGGTCCACAAATTGCCCATTTATCCGGAATGCCCCCCTGTCAAGCAGAAGTTGAGGAAATTCAAAACAGATATCAGTATGAAAATTAAGGAAGAGGTTACTAAGCAATTTGAGGCGAAGGTCATACGGGTTACTCGATATCCTACCTGGTTAGCTAATGTGGTGCCAGTACCAAAGAAAGATGGGAAGACCAGAGTATGTGTTGATTACCGTGATCTCAATAAGGCGAGCCCGAAGGACAACTTCCCACTCCCAAACATCCATATATTGATTGACAATTGTGCCAAACATGAGATCGGTTCCTTCGTAGATTGTTATGCGGGCTATCACCAGATTTTGATGGATGAGGAGGATGCGGAAAAAACGGCATTCATCACGCCTTGGGGGACGTATTGCTACAGGGTCATGCCATTTGGGTTGAAGAATGCAGGGGCAACGTATATGAGGGCAATGACTACCATGTTCCATGACATGATACATCAGGAAATCGAGGTCTATGTAGACGACGTGATCATAAAGTCGAGGAAACAATGTGACCATGTTAGGGATTTGAGGAAATTCTTCCAGAGACTCCGCAGGTACAACCTCAAGCTTAATCCAACAAAGTGTGCATTTGGAGTCCCGTCGGGGAAGTTGTTGGGATTTGTGGTGAGTAGGCGTGGTATTGAATTAGACCCGTCTAAGATTAAAGCCATCCAGGAGCTACCGCCACCAAGGAACAAGAAAGATGTGATGAGTTTGCTTGGCAGGTTGAATTACATCAGCAGGTTCATTGCCCAGCTTACAACTACTTGTGAGCCCATTTTCAAGTTGCTAAAGAAAGATGCTGCGGTCAGATGGACAGACGAATGTCAAGCAGCATTTGACAAGATTAAGAAGTATTTGGCTAGTCCACCTGTGTTGGTCCCGCCAGAGCCAGGAAGGCCCTTGATCCTTTACCTGACTGTGTTGGACAATTCTTTTGGTTGTGTACTGGGGCAGCATGACATCACAGGAAGGAAAGAGCAGGCGATTTACTACCTCAGCAAGAAGTTTACATCATATGAGGTAAAATACACTCAACTCGAGAGGACGTGTTGTGCTTTAACCTGGGTAGCGCAAAAGTTGAAACATTACTTGTCAGCATATACTACCTATCTCATCTCTCGATTGGACCCTTTGAAGTATATTTTTCAAAAGCCCATGCCCACAGGGAGGCTAGCGAAATGGCAAATCCTGCTTACGGAATTTGATATTGTCTACGTGACTCGGACTACAATGAAAGCACAGGCGTTAGCTGATCATCTAGCTGAGAATCCCGTTGATGATGAATATGAGCCTTTGAATACATACTTCCCGGACAAGGAGATAATGCATGTTGAAGAATTAGGACAGGTCGAGAAGCCTGGATGGAAACTTTTCTTTGATGGAGCTGCCAATGCCAAGGGTGTCGGAATAGGAGCAGTACTGATTTCTGAGACAGGGCAACACTACCCCGTCACTGCTCAACTTCGTTTCTATTGCACCAACAACATGGCTGAGTACGAAGCATGTATCCTGGGATTGAGGTTGGCTATAGACATGGGTGTCCAGGAAATCTTGGTCATGGGTAACTCGGACCTTCTTGTACACCAGATTCAGGGAGAGTGGGAGACACGAGATTTGAAGCTCATACCATACCGGCAATGTTTGCATGAACTTCGTCAACGGTTTCAATCTATAGATTTCAAACACATTCCAAGGATGCACAATGAGGTTGCCGACGCTTTGGCCACTTTGGCGTCGATGTTGCATCACCCGGACAAGGCTTACGTGGATCCGTTACAGATTCAGGTTCGAGATCAGCATGCCTATTGTAATGTGGTGGAGGAAGAGTTTGATGGTGAGCCATGGTTCCATGATATAAAAGAATACCTTCGGATGAGAGTATACCCGACACAAGCTACAGGGGTTCAAAAGAGAGCAATTCGACGCCTGTCGAGCGGATTTTTCTTCAGTAGAGGAGTATTGTACAAGAGAACTCCAGATCTTGGTTTATTGAGATGCATAGATGCCAGACAGGCTACAGTTATCATGGCTGAGGTACATGCGGGAGTTTGTGGACCTCATATGAGTGGATTATATTGGCAAAGAAGATCCTTCGAGCAGGTTATTATTGGCTTACTATGGAACGCGATTGCATCAGCTTCGTGCGCAAATGTCATCAATGTCAGATACACAGAGATTTGATTCATTCTCCACCATCTGAATTGCATATAATGTCAGCGCCATGGCCGTTCGTTGCCTGGGGAATGGATGTTATTGGTCCGATTGAGCCAGCAGCCTCAAATGGGCATAGATTCATTTTGGTAGCTATTGATTATTTCACTAAATGGGTGGAGGCAAAAACCTTCAAATCCGTGACTAAGAAAGCAGTTGTCGATTTCGTACACTCAAATATCATATGCCGGTTTGGGATCCCGAAGGTAATCATCACAGATAATGGTGCCAATCTCAATAGTCATTTGATGGCCGAGACATGTCAGTAGTTTAAGATCATGCACCGCAATTCCACTCCATATCGTCCTAAGGCAAATGGGGCAGTCGAAGCAGCTAACAAGAATATCAAGAAAATACTTCGGAAAACGGTAGAAGGGTCAAGGCAATGGCATGAAAAGCTACCTTTTGCCTTGCTAGGCTATCGCACCACTGTCCGCACTTCAGTAGGAGCGACTCCCTATTCATTGGTGTATGGAACCGAAGTAGTAATACCCGCAGAGGTTGAAATCTCGTCCCTCCGAATCATCGCAGAGGCAAAGATTGATGATGATGAATGGGTTAAAGCCCGCCTGGAACAACTAAGTTTGATTGACGAGAAGCGACTGGCAGCAGTGTGTCACGGTCAATTGTACCAACGGAGAATGGCAAGAGCATATAACAAGAAGGTGCGTCCGCGGAAGTTCGAAGTAGGACAGTTGGTGCTGAGACGTATCCTACCTCATTGGGCTGAGGCAAAAGGAAAGTTCGCCCCAAACTGGCAAGGGCCATTTGTTGTAACCAGAGTTTTGTCCAATGGCGCTCTATATCTAACGGACGTGGAAGGAAAATGTGTAGAAATGGCTATCAATTCTGATGCAGTCAAGAGATATTATGTATGATTTTCTTTATCTTTGTGTACTTGATTGTATTTGGCATGTTTTGAGATTGAATTGACGAAGGCATTTTGTTCTGCTACCCAAACACTTTATCCTTTGTTATCCCTTTGAGCCTTATTATATTTCCTTTCGTATCCCTCTTTCGGAATCAATAACAAAACTCGAAAGCCCGAGCAGGGGAAGTCAGCGGAGAAACAAGGAAAAACAGTCCAAAAGAAAAGAAAAGAAAAAGAGAAGAAGAGGAAAAGGAAAGAAAAGAAAAAGAAAGAGAGAAAAGAAAAGAAAAGAAAAAAGAGAAGGAAAAAGAAAAGAAAAGAGAAGGAAAAGAAAAGAAATGAAAAGAAAGAAAAGGAAAGGTAGAAGAAAGAAAGATCGCCACAATAAAGTAGTTCTATAACCTGAACTACGTTTGACTTGATCCCGAAAGGGTACGTAGGCAGCCTCACTGAGGTTCAGTCACAACAGAAGCAAAATCCAAGAATCCCCAAGAAGGAAACTGGGGCAGAAGTTATGGTTGTTGCAGGAGATATGATTCCGAAAGTTGTAATGTTGAACCCACATTTGAATTATTTTGAGCTTTTATACCTTTCTTTCTAAAACCCATCCAAAAGCCACATTACGGTCCAAAGAAAGATCTTCTGATCAATTTCAAGAAATGACAATACGGGCAGGTAAAGTGACTCATGTTGGAGACAACACTCGAGTGACAGAAGGAAAATGATAAAATGAGAGAGTCTTATCGGTGAAAACCCTCACGGGCACTATAGAGCGATGTAAGTTGAGAGAAATGGAAATGAGAGAGTCTTATTGGTGAAAACCCTCACGGGCACCGTAAGGCGAGGTGAGTTTGAGAGATATTAAAATGAGAGAGTCTTATACGGGCACCGTAAGGCGAGGTGAGTTTGAGAGATATTAAAATGAGAGAGTCTTGTTGGTGAAAACCCTCACGGGCACTGTAAGGCGAAAGTGAGATCTTTCAGTTGGGCAAATGAAAGAAGTCTGTGGTTAAAGGTTGTTTGAAACATGGCAAAACAAGCAAGGTTTGAGTTTGGCGAGAGTCGGGCGTGAAAGTATGAGACAACAAATGTGGTAATTGATAATTGATTGGCTGGACAGACTAGGCTGTAATCCAAAATGCATGGCACGATCAATGGAATCAGCCTTTCCGCTCAGATAAGTCATGTCCTTTTTCTCTTCATTACAACTCATTCGTTCTCATAGTTTTTCCATCCTCAAAACATTCGAGGTCATTGCATTTCTTTCTCTTGAAGTCTGTCTATAAGATGTTTTAGTGTCAGTTCTATTCAAAACAACAGAAGGATGTCAAAGCTAACTACCAGCTTCCCAGCTAGATGGCACAACAAGGTGGGGACATGTCACAAGAAAGTAAAACATGAAGGACCAATGAAAATCAGTAGAATAATCAGATGGTTGTGAGGGAGAAGCAAGGTTCACAAGAAGGGAACAGAAACACCAAACAATGATACGAGGTAAAACATGTGGGTCAACAGGGTTCGTCATAGGCTTCTGAGGTACGCGTCCAATAACCATCGGCTCACTCAGCCGAGGTGGTTTGATTGTCCCCCGCACCACATAGGCTTGCTTGGGTACGTACATTTGTGTTCCTTTTTTCTTTTCTGGTTCTGTCTTGGTGATTTTGCTCTTCTTTTCCCCTTCCTCTTGCTTCGGGGCCACCTTTGGCTTTCTTTCCGCATCAGTGATAGCAATTATAGCTTTTAGTGCTTGATTAAATTCTCTGTCTTCACAGATCATCCCGATCACTGGCTCGTTGTTGTGGGTTGGCAGTGGATTATTGGTCATATTTGGGATATCCTCATCCCTCAGTACTATCTTCCCCTGCTCTATCAAATCTTCCACGACTCTTTTCAATGTCCAACAGTTTTTCGTATCATGCCCCTCAGCTCCTGAGTGATAAGCACATCGGACGCCCTGCTGATAGGATGGTGATTTTGGGTTTTGCCTGTTTGGAGGTATGGGCTGCAGCAAATTCATTTGAACAAGCTTCGGGAACAGACTGGAGTAGGGTTCACCGATTGGTGTAAAGTTTGGTCTCCTAGGTGGTTCCCGAGGACGGAAGTTATTCTGTGGAAGTCGAGGATTGCAGTTGTTCTGGTGGGAGGCTGATTTCTTTAAAATGGAGCTTGGTTTCTATTGGCATATGGCTGCGGCCGAGCAAAGGGTTGAGCATTCATGACCGCATACGGTTGAGGAGCATAAGCCATGTCATGGTGAGGGTAGTAATGTTGAGGGGTTCTTTCAGAGAAGATGGGTCTAGGGGCCTGGTGTCTTCTTGCCCCTGATGTTGCCATAACCGTTTCTTCTTTCTGTTTACCCTTGGCCATCCCTCCAGACCCGCCTTGAATGGCTTGGGAGGTTGCTCTGATGGCTGACTGGCTCAAGATTCTGCCCGTTTTCAGACCATTCTCTACCATTTCCCCGATCTTAATCGCCTCTGCAAAAGGTTTGCCCATGGCCGACATCATGTTCTGGAAATAATCTGCTTCCTGGGCCTGAAGAAATATGGTGACCATTTCCACCTCATCCATTGGAGGTTTCACCCTCGACGCTTGCTCACGCCACTTAATAGCATATTCCCTGAAACTTTCTGAGGGCTTCTTCTTCAAATTCGCCAAAGAGTTCCTGTCTGGCGCAATGTCGATGTTGTACTGAAATTGTCGAACAAAATCTCTAGCAAGATCGTCCCAAATGTGCCATAGAGATATGTCCTGATCCATATACCATTCCGAGGCGATACCGACCAAACTTTCTCCAAAGTAAGCCATTAGCAATTCCTCTTTTCCGCCGGCACCGCGTAATTGATTGCAGTATTTCTTAAGGTGAGCAATGGGATCGCCATGCCCATCATACTTTTCGAACTTTGGCGTTTTAAATCCCATGGGAAGGTGCACGTGAGGGAACATGCACAGATCAGTATAAGAAACACTTTTCTGCCTGCTTAAACCTTGCATATTCTTTAAGCTCTGCTCAAGGCTCCTCATTCTTTTCACCATCTCATCTTGTTCAGGAGCTTTGGGAGTTTTATCCTGCCCCGGTGTAAGCTCGAATGGCAATGGCTGAGGGTAAGTGTATGTGGGATATTGAGGAGGATCTTCTTGAAAGATGGGATTTTGGAAAGTGAAGGCCGAGGGATCAAAAGCAGGCCTAGGTAGTGAAGGTTGTATGGTGGCGGAGCATGGTGGAGCAGTAAAAATATTGGGCGCTGCTCCTGATGTGAACACCTCGGGGCGCATCTCAGAAGGTGTTCCTATAAAGTGAGCAGACGGGGTATTCGGGTGACTGATGGGGATGTTAGAGGTACCCGCTGTTCTAGGAAACAACTCGGGGAATCCGGGGATGGCACTTGGAGGCTCCCTTCCATTAGTCCACGCGTCCCACATCTCCATCATTCGGAGACGTAATATCCGATTTTCTTCAGCTGTGGCAGACTCGGAGGCCGGGATCCCTGAGATGGGGCTGTCTTCAGTGATGAGAACTGGTGGCAAAGTCATTTCAGACGACATTTCTGTACTTCCTTTTGATCTGGTAAAATATCGATGCGATGCCAGTTTACCAAAAACCAACCACCGTTTCTAAAAACCTGGAGCTGGAGATCGACAGCAACAAACGGTTAGTTTGAGACAAGTAACAGATAGGTAACCGCACGTTGAGGCGTGATGCACCTATACAGTTAAATGTGTGTCTACATGTTTGCAACGGTTGCATGCGTCATTCTGGCTCTTTATTCTGACCCTTTTTTCCTGCCTTTTCCTTGCTTTTCTGATTTTTCTCTCATTTTTCTCATTTTTCTTTGCTCTTCCTCTTTTCTTTTCTTTCATCCTTGCCTTTGCTTTTTGCTATGGTTTCTTTCTCTCGGTTTTCTTATTTTCTCTCTTTTGTTTTTCTTTTTTCCTCTTGTTTTTTTTTTGCTCTTTCCTCCCTTTTCCTTTTCTCTTACGGTTACGGTCGAATCCTATGGAGATTGCCTACGTATCATGACCCCGCATGAATCAGACCAAGCGTAGTTCTTACAAATAAGGTAAATAAGCTAACTCTTTTTTTGTTGGAATTTTGAGAGAAATGCTTTAAAAGAAAAAAGGGAAATATTTATTTTGATTTTTGATTTTGCTTTCTCTTTTGTTTTTTTTGAAAGAAAGACTTCTAAAAATTTCTTTTCTTTTTATTGGAACTTTGGGAATTTTTAGAAGTAAAAAGAAATATTTTTATTTTTTTTCTTTTTTTTTTGGTTTTGAAAGTTGCCTCTTAATTTCGGAAAAGGGACTTTACGAAAATGTTTTGGATTTTTGAGCAAAAATATTTTCGGACTCAATTTTCAAATTTTGTATATTTTTTTATATTTTTTTTATTTATGAAAGAAAGACATCTAAGGAGTATTTTAATGACTTATTTTGACCTAAAAGGAAAAGTGGCTATTTTTGCAAACTTTTCTTTATCTAGAAAAACAAGGACTTGGTTCTGCAGATACGACCTTTCAGCACTTCCGGTAGGGAGATTTTAAGGTTGTGCCTGCCAACCGTTTAAAATGACTCAGGGTGGCTGTTCTTGTAAAAACAACCTTCCGGCGTCCTTTTGGGGACATTCGGCTTATTTTAACAAGAATGGCATCACCCGACTTATTTTGACGAAATTACAACTTTGACATTTTTTGGCTGTTTTTGCAAAAGGGAGGTTGGACCCGATGAGGGTTGCCTACGTATCTCACATCCGGTGAGAATCAAATCAGCGTAGTTCAGGCAGATCGGGAATGGAGTAAGTAAACTAACTCTTTTTTTTTCTTTTCTTTTTTTTTAAAACTCAAGACCATGAAAGCTTTAAGGCAAAAAAAAAAATATTTTTGACTTTTTGATTTTTTTCTTTTGAAATTTTCTAAAGAAAATGCTTTAAAAGAAGGAAGGGAATTTTTTTTTTGGATTTTTGATTTTGATGTTGATTTTATTTTTGAAAGAAAGACTTCTAAAAATTCCTTTTCTTTTGATTGGAACTTTGGGGATTTCAAAAGTAAAAAGAAAATGTTTTTATTTTTTTTTTTGAATTTTCATTTGTTTTCTCACTTTCTAAGGAAGAAAGAAAATATTTTTTGGATTTTGAAATTATCCTCTTAATTTTTGAAAGAGGGACTTTTAAGAAAATGTTTTGGATTTCTAAGTTTTTATTTATTTACAAAAGCACTTTTAAGGAAAAGCGAAAATATTTTTGGACTTTAATTTTTTAAAATTTTTATATTTACAAAAGAAAGACATCTAAAAAGTATTTTTTTGGATTTTTATTTCTAATAATTTTTTTGGGGGGGATTTTTTGGGAAAAATACCTTAAAATGAAGGAAACAAGTATTTTGCATTTTGATTTTTATTGATTTTTCTTTTTCGCATGAACGACATTAGAAGGAAGGAAACCATTTTTTTTTGAGTTTACAAACTACTTTTTTTTCGAATTTTCTAAGGAAAGATTTTTAAAGAAGGAACTAAAGGAAAATCTTTTTGGATTTTTTGAAAATTGGGGTCGGAACCGATGAGGTTTGCGTACGTATCTCACATCCGATGAGAATCAGACCCGCATAGTTCGTTAAAATGTTTTGTCAAAACCAAGTATTTTTTAAGAAAAACTTTTTCTCTATTTTCCTTTGTTTGTTTTCAAAAATCCAGCAGCATTTCGGTACTATTTGGGCATTGGTTTTCAAAGCAAGTGGTTACCCTCACTTAGTCCTAATACTGCTATTTTTCTCAATCTTCTCTTATGCAAGCCGGTCAACATGCAAAGCTGAGCAAATAAATGCACAAGTAGCACGTAAGATGCATCAGGATGGTCTTTTCATTTCAGGTCACCTGTCCTAGACGGACCCAACCCTTGTGTTGAGTCCCCTAAGTCAAATGCACGTGATGCAAACAAATGTTCCTACTAGGGATCCAGCATGAGACTTTGTTATACTAGGTTTTAAACCTGGGTATTTGTTCTAGACTGTGTACCCGAGCGGACAACTCGAGTCGAGGAGGGGGCTACGTACCGGGGACCCGCAAGATCATCCGGCTTAGTAACTTGTCCGAGCCTCTTTCCTATTTCAAGGTATGACACTAACAGAATAGGGAGTCTCGACCAGCGAGCACATCCTCGAAGATAAGAAGAGACGGGTTTCGTAACAGTTTATATATACAATTCACCAAATATCAACGCGGTAAAGCATTTAGCACATTAGCCTGAAACATGTAGGAAAATCAGATAAGCCAAATATAACAGTTATTCTAAGCTCGAATTCTTGAACCCTGAACCGAAGTTCTGGGTTCGCTATCCCCAGTGGAGTCGCCAGAGCTGTCACACATCCTTTTTTACACACCACCCCGAAGGGTAATGTATAAGGGAGTTTTTCCATTTAAAGTGACATTATTCGAAATGGGATTATTTATTCGATTTTTAGAGTCGCCACTTGGGATAGGTTTGGCTTTTGGTGTCCCAAGTCACCGGTTTAATTTGAATCCCAAATTGAGGAAAATTTTCGACTTCCCGAGTGGAGTCTGCGAACCACAAGTTCTGAATAAGGAATTCTGTTGACCCGAGGGAAGGTGTTAGGCACCCCCGGATCCCGTGGTTCTAGCACGGTCGCTTAAACTATTATAATTGGCTAAAAATCTGATTTTAATACATGTCATCCTATAGTGCAATTTTAAAATTATTTACCGCTTTTAATTAAAAATTTTAAGAAATAGAACATCGTTTAAAATATGTTTTCGGATCACGTCACATGAAATGCACCCGGATCCTCGACACACTTTATTCAACATTTTGGGATTTGGATTTGGGTTGCATGAAATGCACACCCGTATTTAGGAAGGTAAAATTATTAAAAAGCGCGCCTAAAGCGACTAACGTGTTATTAACTTTGTGGGAAGCCATGAAAATTCGCTAAATGGCACGTCCCAAATTCTACGTATTTTTAATATAAACATTTAAAGAGGGCCACGCAATTTATGGGTTTTATTTGGCGTGGCACATCTCGTTTTATTTTTTAAAGGCCATCCTAAAAAGGGACTATTATTTTCTATTGGATTTGTCTCTAAAAAGGGCCTAATTAATTAGTATTGTGAACTACCATTTATTAAAAGTAATTTGGACTTCAAGTTCAAGTCCACACTTGAACAAGAGGAAGACCTCCTAATTCAAATATGCTACTTAACTTGGACAGCCCAAACTCGGTATTATTTCCAATTAAGAATTAAGCTCTTAAAACCCACTCCAAAATGATAAAATTCAACAAGGTTTGGATGAAAGTCCACTAAGTCGTGGACTGTCATGGGGGCCCAAGTGGAAGATGAAATAGCTTTGATGCGTCTGGATTTAGACTCGATGAAGTGGGCTGCTTGTGCGATTGGGCTCATTATTGAAGGGCCCAAGCCCAGGAGGTATTTTTTGTACAAATTTCAGCTATGAAGTTGAACACTAATTGTTTGGGCCTTGCGTTTGAGCCCAGAAACAAAATTTAAATTGATACAAAGTCCAGTGTTGATCCGGGATCAGATATTGAATTTAACAACTGACAATGCTACAGCCATTTTAAATTGTTTGTTAAAACTTCCATTTTGCTAGTTTAACTTTCGAATCCGTCCAAGGGTCAATATGTAGATCAAATTTTTAAAGACAAAATTATAAGCTAAAATCTAAGCTCACAGATAAAACGTGATTCTTCATTGAAATGTGATTCAGCAACCGACTTATGCACATACTATCTAATTAAACGTGAGGACTTAAGCAACCTATTATCACTGAACACTGCCGTTCATTCTACTGAAATTCAAAACAATCCAAAACAGCTCAAAACAGTCCAACAGTCCTAATTATACAAATTGTCCTAGTTAATTCGAGTAAGTACTGGTTCACATGAATTTGCAACTAAATATTGAAACTAGTCATGGCTATAGGAAAAATTAAAATGAAGCACCAAATACTTTTCATCATTGATTTCACAAGTAGCTTATACACATTGCTTTAAACTTCCAGATCATTGGATAATAGAAAGTGTACCTGGAAATTAAAATGCAATAAGAAGAAGGAGGAATTAGTAGCAGATCGAGTAATTAGCAGGATCAAACAGCAGGTCACAGCAGCAAGGGATCAGTTTGGACTTAGATATAAACCCAGAGACAATGTCAAACAAACCAGGACAATTTCAACCAGTACACCACCCAAAAACAGCTTGAATAAACCCAAAACCACTCAAAATCACCCAGGATAATCCCTTTTTTTTTGGTTTTCTGAAGAAAAACTGGATCTGAGATGAAATTTTTGAACTCTAGGAGTTTAGATTTTAGTATTTGACTTTGAAATTCAAATTTCAGATGCTAGAACTTGCAGAAAATTTTTTTGGGAGGGAATTTTAGATGCTGAAACTTTTTTGGGGAATTTTCAGGTGCTAGAAACTTGGAAAAGAAGGCAAGGGGACTGCCTTTTATAGGTAGAAAATCAGGGGGAAGCTTCTAGATTTCACTTACCCCTTTTCCCCCCTTTTTATTTTCAGTTTTTATTCAATAGTCCTTCATTTTCTAACTTGTTTCTCAAGTTACTGCCCTAAGTTCTGAAATTATAACTACAACCCTAAACTAGAACCTTCTAGAAGGTTCTAGTTCCAACTACAACATTGTTACCCAATCCTGAATACCCAAACTACCCTTGAACTTTCCTGAATTACCAATCTTATGTCAATTAACCTAACCCCATTACCTTGTCAGTAACTATGGTTAACTACTCACAAAATTGAGAATTTCAGCTAAGTCCAAACAAGTCCTAGATTTGAACTTCATCACTCAAACCAACTAATCAAAACCTGGAGATTAAATCTAACTAAACTGTTAACCTAACGGAATTTATTCACTAAACCAATAAGCATTTCAAACGAAATTGAATCAGGAACTACTTAATCAAATCAGAAAAGAACAAAATCACATCAATATAAAAGACTAAAACAACAACATCAATGAATCATGAAGAAAGGTTGATCAAGTGAGAGGAAACCCTACTGACTTAAAATCAAAAACTTAAACTAAACCTAGAGCATTGAACAAGAACTATGCCTAACTAAAGACAAAATCACAGAATAAATTCATCCTATTCATTATCAGCGAATTAAAATTCAAACAAACATGAAGATGAACAGATAAGAACAGACAAAAACAAATTCAACTACTGATCCTAGACGGAATGTCAAACAAAAATGAAAAAAAACCTAAATTGATTAACCATGAAGAAATAACGAGGAGAAACTAATGAAGAAGAACAAAGAAAAACTCACCTATGAAGTCCTAGGGTTCTGCCGCCTCTTGGATTTGAAATTCGAAACCATGCAGGATGATTCGAAAGGAAATAGCCAAGGTTTCGGGAAGAGGCGCATGAGGAGAGTATGTGGCGTAAAATTGGGGTCATTTGGTGGTGGCGTTGCCGTGGGCGGCGGAGGCGGCGTCCACCAATTTGAATATTCGAGGGGCTGGGCTAACATTCGAAGGGTGATATTTGGGGCGTTAGAAAGAGGAGAGGGAGAGGATTCGAGGGTGTAAATTTGGGGTTCATTGGAGCATCGCCGCCGGCGGAGGCGATTTTCGGTCGGCGGCGGATGGCGGAAGGCGGTGGGGTTGAACAGGGTACGAGGAAGGGAGGAGTTTGTCTTTAGGGTTTTCAAAGTTTTCAGACAATTTTATTTAAAATCAAGAAGAATTATGGGCCGTTGGATTAGAGTGGATGGATGGCTTGGATTTAATTGGCATTAATTCAAAACGACGTCGTTTTGAATTTTAGAATGCTGGACAGGATCTGCGGGTCATTTGGGCTGGGGCGTGTTTGGTCCGATTTTGGGGAGAGATTGGGCTTGATTTTGGCCCAAAGCTGGGTATTTTATGAAGGCAAACTGTTTTCTTTAGTTCCTCTTCTTTTGATTTTGTTTATTTATTATTTTTTTTCTGAATTTTGCAAAAAACAAAAGACCCAAAGTAACTCTACAATTGTACTAATAAATTTCTAAATTAACTAATTCCTAAGAAAACTAAAGCAAAGCAAAAATGCAAAAGAGACATCTTTGGTATTTCTTTATTTTTTGCAATATCAATTTACTAATAAAAATGCTAAAATTGGATCCTGAATGCTATTATGCTATTTTGTAATTTTTCTTTCATTTTTCATGACAACAAAAAAAATGCACATAAAATGCAAGCAAAACACAAAATCACGCAATTAATTCCTAAAAATTCAAATATTAAAAAAAAATTAAATTTTAATGAATTCTATAGGAGTGATTTGAGCGCGGCAAAAATCACGAGCTCACAAGGGCTGGCCATTCCACACTGCACAATAATTAGTTACTATTTGAGAAAGTCTGGGTGTGAGCACTGCCCGGGATCCTTGAGGTCCTTAGGGAACTGTCACCACCCTAGTTCGCCCTCCGTGAACTGTTGCGACGGCACCTAGTCTCTACAACTAGGTAAGCCTAACAAATGCGGGAAAAGAAACAATTGCGGAAAAGAAAGTAATTAAAAACCGAGATAACAAGGTTAAAAAGTGCTCAGATGCCGCCTGGCATATAATAGTACAAGAATCTCAATCTAACACTCCCAAAATCCGGAACCCCATGAATCACAAGCTAAAAGATTACGTAATAAGCTCTAACTCCAGAAATCTCTACCAACAAGGGAAAAACAGAAAGGGCTATACTAGTACTGAGAATAGAAAGGGACTCTTCGGTCTGCGGACGCGACAGATATACCTTGGAGTCTCTACAAAATGCCTCGCCTCAAGCGTGATAAGACTGAGTGGAAGCACCTGGATCTGCACATGAAAAACATGCGCAGGAAGGGCATGAGTAGACCACAAAGGTACTCAGTAAGTGCCAAGCCAAACCTCGGTCGGGTAGTGACGAGGAAGGTCAGGGCCCTACTGAGGTTAAATAAAATACAAGGTATAACAATATCGAATAAGACAGTATAGTTAAGTGCAACAGTAAGAAATAACACAACATCGAAAGAACAAAAACAGCTATAACAGAGACAAAATAATCACGGAAAGGAAATACAGCTCACACAGAGATAACAACCGGGGATCTCCCAGGATATCGTCCTGTAGTCCCAAATATATATATATCCAGAGGATCTCCCGGGATACCGTCCCGTAGTCCAACTCATAGTGCGCGGGGATCCATTGGAATCCCGATCCGTAGTCCCAAATGTAAATACTCAGTACTGGGGGGAATCTACTGCGTGCAGTCCCGTAGTTCCAATGTAAAAGTGCAGGGGGCATCTCCCGGAATACAAATCCGTAGTCCCAAAGTAAACATACAGGGGGATCTCCCGGGATACCGTCCCGTTGTCCAAAAATAAATACACAGCAGCAACACGAAGAATACTCAATTCAATCAAATTTCACACCAAGGCAAAACAGGTATTTCTAACCTAGCATGCTGCACATAATCCAGATAAGGCAGTTGAGAAAATAAACAGTTAAGTCAATTAGAAATGCTTCCCTAAGCTAACAGCAGGCTTAAATTTCAAGTAGTATAAATAGGAAAATAAAACAATTTTAGTTACTTAATGAAGACCGAATTTTCAACAATTAGCACAAGTATGCACTCGTCACCTCACGTACAAGGCATTTCAATTATCAACAATACCAAATCCTAAGGGGAGTTCCCCCACACAAGGTTAGGCAAGCCACTTACCCCGATGCCAAGAACACAATTCAAGCCTCAACTACCGTTTTACCTCTTGATTCCACCACCAATTCGCTTGTATCTAGCCACAAGTTACTTAACTATATCAATAAATGCTAAATGAATCAATTCTAATGCATGAAAATAGGTTTTCTAAAGTTTTTCCCAAAAAGTCAAATATCGAACCCGGGCCCACATGGTCAAAACACGAGGTTCGAACCAAAACCCGATTATCCATTCACCCACGAACTCAAATATATAAATTGTTTTGAAATCGGACCTCAAATCGATGTCCAAATCCCAAAATTTGAAAATCCTAAGTTCTACCCAAAACACCCAATTTCCCCCATGAAAACCCTTGATTTTGAGTTGAAATCATGCAAAAAGATGTTAAAGATTAAACAAAATGAGATAGAAATGACTTACAATCGATTTGGAAGAGTAGTTGTCTATGAAAAATCGCCCAAAGCTGTTTAGGTTTTGAAAAGGTTGTAAAAATGGTTGAAAATGCGTCTAAGTTATGACTTAGCAGGTTGCAGATGTCGCAATTGCAACCAGGGTTCGCAATTGCGAACCCCTACCAAACCTGCTGCCTTCGCAAATGAGAAGAATATGTCGCATTTGCGACACTGAATGGAATCCGGTCCTCTTTGCATTTGCGAGGGACCCTTCGCAAATGTGATATCGCATTTGAGATATACACGCCGCATTTGCGACCAAGGCAGCCCAGGTCATCTTTCGCATTTGCGATACTGTTTCGCATTTGCGAGCCAAGCTTCGCAAATGCGAAGCCTGCAGACCTGCAACATACCAACAATTTCCTAAGTCCAAATTACACTCCGTGGCCAATCCAAAACTCACCCGAGCACTCGGGGCTCCAAACCAAACATGCACACAAGTCCAAAAATATCATACGGACTTGCTCGTGCGGTCAAATCATCAAAATAACATCAATAACTATAAATTTAGCATCAAAACCAATGAAAAATCTCATGAATTCTTAAGTTCAAATTTTAGCAACCGATGGTCCGATTCATGTCATTTCAAGTCCGTTTCTTACCAAATTTTACAGTCTCAACTTAAATCCCATATATGACCTGTACCGGGCTCCGGAACCATAATAAGAGCCCGATACCATCAAATACCAGTACATTCAAATTTCCAAAAACTCTAAATATTTCAGTTAAACAATTTTCTTCAAGAAATTCATTTCTCGGGCTTGGGAACTCGGAATTTGAAGTAATTCCTAAAAATTCAAATAATAAAAGAAAAATTTTCATTTTAATGAATTCTATAGGAGTGATTTGAGCGCGGCAAAAATCACGTGCTCACAAGGGCTGGCCATTCCACACTGCACAATAATTAGTTACTATTTGAGAAAGTCTGGCTATAAGCACTGCCCGGGATCCTTGAGGTCCTTAGGGAACTGTCACCACCCTAGTTCGCCCTCCGTGAACTGTCGCGACGGCATCTAGTCTCTACAACTAGGTTAGCCTAACAAATGCGGAAAAAGAAACAATTGCGGAAAGGAAAGTAATTAAAAACCGAGATAACAAGGTTGAAATGTGTTCAGATGCCGCCTGGCATATAATAGTACAAGAGTCTCAATCTAACACTCCCAAAATCCGGAACCCCATGAATCACAAGCTAAAAGATTACGTAATAAGCTCTAACTTCAGAAATCTCTACCAACAAGGGAAAAACAGAAAGGGCTATACTAGTACTGAGAATAAAAAGGGACTCTTCGGTCTGCGGACGCGACAGATATACCTTGGAGTCTCTACAAAATGCCTCGCCTCAAGCGTGATAAGACTGAGTTGAAGCACCTGGATCTGCACATGCAAAACATGCGCAGGGAGGGCATCAGTAGACCACAAAGGTACTCAGTAAGTGCCAAGCCAAACCTCGGTCGGGTAGTGACGAGGAAGGTCAGGGCCCTACTGAGGTTAAATAAAATACAACGTATAACAATATCGAATAAAACAGTATAGTTAAGTGCAACAGTAAGAAATAACACAACATCGAAAGAACAACAACAGCTATAACAGAGACAAAATAATCACGGAAAGGAAATACAGCTCACACAGAGATAACAACCGGGGATCTCCCAGGATATCGTCCTGTAGTCCCAAATATATATATCCAGTGGATCTCCCGGGATACCGTCCCGTAGTCCAACTCATCGTGCGCGGGGATCTATCGGAATCCCGATCCGTAGTCCCAAATGTAAATACTCAGTACTGGGGGGAATCTACTGGGTGCAGCCCCGTAGTTCCAATGTAAAAGTGCAGGGGGGATCTCCCGGAATACAAATCCGTAGTCCCAAAGTAAACATACAGGGGGATCTCCCGGGATACCGTCCCGTAGTCAAAAAATAAATACACAGCAGCAACATGAAGAATACTCAATTCAATCAAATTTCACACCAAGCCAAAACAGATATTTCTAACCTAGCATGTTGCACATAATCCAGATAAGGCAGTTGAGAAAATAAACAGTTAAGTCAATTAGACATGCTTCCCTAAGCTAACAGCAGGCTTAAATTTCAAGTAGTATAAATAGGAAATAAAACAATTTTAGTTACTTAATGAAGACCGAATTTTCAACAAGTATGCACTCGTCACCTCACGTACAAGGCATTTCAATTATCAACAATACCAAATCCTAAGGGGAGTTCACCCACACAAGGTTAGGCAAGCCACTTACCTCGATGCCACGAACACAATTCAAGCCTCAACTACCGCTTTACCTCTTGATTCCACCACCAATTCGCTTGTATCTAGCCACAAGTTACTTAACTATATCAATAAATGCTAAATGAATCAATTCTAATGCATGAAAATAGGTTTTCTAAAGTTTTTCCCAAAAAGTCAAATATCGACCCCGGGCCCACATGGTCAAAACACGAGGTTCGAACCAAAACCCGATTACCCATTCACCCACGAACTCAAATATATAAATTATTTTGAAATCGGACCTCAAATCGATGTCCAAATCCCAAAAATTCAAAAATCCTAAGTTCTACCCAAAACACCCAATTTCCCCCATGAAAACCCTTGATTTTGAGTTGAAATCATGCAAAAAGATGTTAAAGATTAAAGAAAATGAGATAGAAATGACTTACAATCGATTTGGAAGAGTAGTGGTCTTTGAAAAATCGCCCAAAGCTGTTTAGGTTTTGAAAAGGTTGTAAAAATGGTTGAAAATGCGTCTAAGTTATGATTTAGCAGGTTGCAGATGTCGCAATTGCGACCAGGGTTCGCAATTGCGAACCCCTTCCAAACCTGCTGCCTTCGCAAATGCGAAGAATATGTCGCATTTGCAACACTGAATGGAATCCGGTCCTCTTCGCATATGCGAGGGACCCTTCGCAAATGCGATATCGCATTTGAGATATACACGCCGCATTTGCGGCCAAACTGCCCAGGTCATCTTTCGCATTTGCGATACTGTTTCGCATTTGCGAGCCAAGCTTCGCAAATGCGAAGCCTGCAGACCTGCAACATACCAGCAATTTCCTAAGTCCAAATTTCACTCCGTGGCCAATCCAAAACTCACCCGAGCCCTCGGGGCTCCAAACCAAACATGCACGCAAGTCCAAAAACATCATACGGACTTGCTCGTGCGGTCAAATCATCTAAATAACATCAATAACTATGAATTTAGCATCAAAATCCATGAAAAATCTCATGAACTCTTAAGTTCAAATTTTAGCAACCGATGGTCCGATTCATGTCATTTCAAGTCCGTTTCTTACCAAATTTTACAGTCTCAACTTAAATCCCACATATGACCTGTACCGGGCTCCGAAACCATAATAAGAGCCCGATACCATCAAATTCCAATACATTCAAATTTCCAAAAACTCTAAATATTTCAGTTAAACAATTTTCTTCAAAAATTCATTTCTCGGGCTTGGGACCTCGGAATTCGATTCCGGGCATACGCCCAAGACCCTCTTGGACCGTCAAATCACGGGTCTGGGTCCGTTTACCCAAAATGTTGACCAAAGTCAATTAAATTCATTTTAAAGGCAAAATTTATCATTTTTCACATAATGGACTTCCGGATACACGCCCGGACTGCGCACACAAATCGAAGTGAGACAAAAAGGAGGTTTTATGGCCTCAGAACATAGAATTTATTTCCAAAACAAGTGATGACCTTTTAGGTCATCACATTCTCCACCTCTAAAACAACCGTTCGTCCTCGAACGGACATAATAAGGAAGAACCTGAGTCGGAGAAAAGATGGGGATAACGGCTCCGCATATCGGACTCGGACTCCCAGGTCGATGCCTCAGCAGGCTGACCTCTCCACTGAACACGAACAGAAGGGAAACTCCTCGATCTCAACTTACGAACCTGCCGGTCTAGAATAGATACCGGCTCCTCCTCATAGGACAAGTCCTTGTCCAACTGGACAGTGCTGAAATCTAACACGTACGACGGATCCCCCTGATACCTCCGGAGCATCAAAACATGAAATACCGGATAGACTCTTGCCAAGCTGGGAAGTAAGGCAAGCTCATAAGCAACCTCCCCAACACGCCTCAATATCTCAAAAGGGCCAATAAACCTCGGACTCAACTTCCATTTCTTCCCAAATCTCATAACGCCCTTCATAGGCGAAACCCGAAGCAGGAACCGCTCTCCAACCATGTAAGAAACATCACGAACCTTCCGGTCCGCGTAACTCTTCTGTCTGGACTGGGCTGTACGAAGTCTATCCTGAATCACCTTAATCTTCTCCAAAGCATCCTGTACCAAGTCTGTGCCCAATAATCTAGCCTCACACGGCTCGAACCAACCTACCAGAGATCTACACCGCCTACCATATAAAGCCTCATACGGTGCCATCTGAATGCTAGACTGATAACTATTGTTGAAGGCAAACTCCACCAATGGCAAGAACTGATCCCAAGACCCTCCAAACTCAATCACACACGCACGGAGCATATCCTCAAGAATATGAATAGTGGGCTCGGATTGTCCGTCCGTCTGAGGGTGAAATACTGTACTTAACTCCACCCAAGTACCTAACTCGTGATGTACGACCCTCTAGAACCGCAATGTGAACTGAGTACCTCTATCTGAAATGATGGAAACTGAAATACCATGCAGACGAACAATCTCCCGGATATAAATCTCCGCCAACCGCTCCGAAGAATAGGTAGTACTCACAAGAATGAAATGCGCGGACTTGGTCAGCCGATCCACAATCACCCAAATGGCATCGAACTTCCTCAAAGTCCGTGGGAGCCCAACTACAAAGTCCATGGTGATCCGCTCCCACTTCCACTCCGGAATCTCTATCTGCTGAAGCAATCCACCCGGTCGCTGGTGCTCATACTTCACCTGCTAACAATTAAGGCACCGAGCTACAAACCCAACTATATCTTTCTTCATCTGCCTCCACCAATAGTGCTGTCTCAAATCCTGGTACATTTTTGCGGTACCTGGATGAATGGAATACCGCAAACTATGGGCCTCCTCTAGAATCATCTCCCGAAGCCTATCAACATTGGGTACATAAACTCGACCCTGCATCCTCAATACCCATCATCACCAATAGTCACATCTCGGGCATCGCCATGCAAGACCTTGTCCTTGAGGACAAGCAAATGAGGGTCATAAAACTGACGCTCCCGGATACTATCAAATAAGGAAGACCGAGAGACCACGCAAGCTAGAACCCGACTGGGCTCCCAAAGATCCAATCTCACAAACTGGCTGGCTAGGGCCTGAACATCCATTGCCATGGGCCTCTCCGCTGTTGGTAAATAAGCTAAGCTTCCCAAACTCTCTACCCGGCGGCTCAAAGCATCAGCCACCACATTGGCCTTGCCCGGGTGATACAAAATAGTGATATCATAGTCCTTCAGCAGCTCTAACCACCTTCTCTGACGCAAATTAAGGTCCTTTTGCTTGAACAGATGCTGCAAACTCCGGTGATCAGTAAAAATCTCATACAAATAATGACACCAGATCTTCAAGGCGTGAACAATAGCATCTAACTCGAGGTCATGGACAGGATAATTCTTCTCATGTACCTTCAACTGTCTGGACGCGTAGGCAATCACCCTACCATCCAGCATCAATACCGCTCCAAGGCCAACCCTCGAGGCATCACAATAAACAGTATAAGACCCTGAACCGGTAGGCAATATCAAAACTGGGGTTGTAGCCAAAGCTGTCTTGAGCTTCTGAAAGCTCTCCTCACACTCTTCCATCCACTGGAACAGAGCACCCTTCTAGGTCAGCCTGGTCATAGGTGTTGCAATAAATGAAAACCCCTGAACAAATCGACGGTAATAACCCGACAAGCCAAGAAAACTGCGGATCTTTGTAGCTGAGGATGGTCAGGGACAACTCTGAACTGCTTCCACTTTCTTCGGATCTACCTTTATTCCCTCACTAGATACCACGTGACCCAAGAATGCCACGGAATCCAACCAAAACTCACATTTCGAGAACTTGGCATATAACTTATTTTCCCTCAAAGTCTGAAGAACTGTCCTTAGGTGATGCTCATGATCTTCCTGACTCCGGGAATATACCAGAATGTCGTCAATAAAGACAATGACGAATGAATCAAGATATGGCCGAAATACACTATGCATCAAATGCATGAAGGCTGCTGGGGCATTGGTCAGCCCAAATGACATAACAAGGAACTCGTAATGACCATACCAAGTCCTGAAGGCAGTCTTCGGGATATCTAGCTCCCGAATCTTCAACTGATGATAGCCTGAATGCAAGTCAATCTTAGAAAACACAATGGGGCATTGGTCAGCCCAAATGACATAACAATGAACTCGTAATGACCATAACGAGTCCTGAAGGTAGTCTTCGGGATATCTGGCTCCCGAATCTACAACTGATGATAGCCTGAATGCAAGTCAATCTTAGAAAACACACAAACACCCTATAACTGATCAAACAGGTCATCAATACGGGGCAAAGTATAATGGTTCTTCACTGTAACCTTGTTCAACTGGCGATAATCAATACACATACGCATAGAACCATCCTTCTTCTTCACAAAGAAGACAAGAGCACCCCAAGGTGATACACTAGGCCGAGTGAAATCCTTATCAAGCAATTCCTGTAACTGCTCCTTAACTCCTTCAACTCAGGAGGAGCCATACGGTACGGAGGAATAGAAATGGGCTGAGTGCCCGGCAATAGATCAATGCCAAAATCAATATCACTATCGGGCGGCATGCCCGGAAGGTCAGATGGAAACAAATCAGAGAAATCCCGTCTACTGCGACAAAACTAATTGTAGGGGTATCACTACTGACATCTCTTACATAAGCTAGATACGCGTCACACCCCTTCTCAACCATACGCTGAGCCTTAAGGAATGAAATAACTCTACTGGAAGTATGATCTAATGTACCCATCCACTCTACTCGCGGTACACCTGGCATAGCTAGCGTCACAGTTTTCGCATGACAATCAAAAATAGCATAATGGGGTGACAACCAGTCCATGCCCAGAATAACATCAAAGTCTACCATGCTGAGCAATAACAAATCGGCTCTGGTCTCAAAATCACTAAGAACAATCAAACACGACCGATAAATGCGGTCCACAATAAGAGAATCTCCAACGGGAGTAGAAACATAAACAAGATAACTCAAAGAATCTCGAGATACGCCTAAATACGAGGAAAAATAAGAGGACACATAAGAATAAGTGGAGCCTGGATCGAATAGAACCGATGCATCTCTATGACAGACCAGGATAGTACCTGTGATGACATAATCGGAGGCGACAGCCTCAGTACGGGCAGGGAGGGCATAGTATCTGGCCTAGCCTCCCCCTCGAGGGCGACCTCTACCTCCCCGACCTCCACCTCTAGCTAGCTGAGCAGGTGGGGTAGCAACTGGTGCTGTGATCATAGCCTGAGAACTCTACGGGGCATGTTGTGGCTGAGAAGTCTGTGGAGCTGCACCCCTCCTAAGTCTGGGGCAATCCCTCACCATATGGCGTGTGTCACCACACTCAAAACAAGCTCTGGGAGGACATGGTGGTTGTGACTGGCTCGGGCCAGGTCTGCTGGACTGACCACTGGAAGCACCACGTGCAGGAGGCGCACTAGATACTGGTGGCGCATAATAAGGCTCCTGAGGTCTGGGAGGAGCTGGAATACCACTGGCTGCTAGAAGAGCTGAATAAACAGGACGACTCATATAACCCCTACCATGACGACCTACAGCTAAGGCACGGGCACCAGAATAATGGCTCGACTCTCGAGACCTCTTGGCCTCCCTCTCCTCTCTATCCCTAGCATGTATACCCTCAATCCTCCTAGCAATGCTCACCACCTGCTGATAAGAAATATCCATCTCCAACTCACGAGATATGCTAGACCAGATGCTGGGAATAAGCCCCTCAATAAACCGGCGAACCTTCTCGCGAACAGTAGAAACCAAAGTTAGTGCATGTCTAGCCAAGTCGGTGAAACGGACAGCATACTCCGAGACAATCATAGTACCCTGGCGCAAATGCTCAAACTCTGCACGCCAAGCATCCCGGAGACTCTAGGGAACATACTCTCTCGTGAACATATCTGAAAACTGAGCCCAAGTCAGGGAAGCTGCCTCATCCGGACTGTCTAACTCATAAGCACGCCACCACTGATAGGCGGCACCTCGAAGCTGGAAGGTAGTGAAGGAAACCTCGCTCGATCCTGATATACCCATGGTACGGAGGATACGGTAGCACTCCTCTAGAAATTCAAGAGCATCATCTGAGGCTAGTCCGCTGAATGTAGGAGGATGATACTTCTTGAACCTCTCAAGCCTCTTCTGCTCCTCCTCTGAAGCTACTGCCCTCTCCTCGGGCTGAGCTGGGGCTACCGGTTGTACAGGAATAATTTCGGGGACCTGATCAACATGCCCTCGCTGCTCAGGGGTGCGGGCTGCGGGAGTCTGTGCTCCTCCCCCGGCCTGGGATGTAGCTGCGGCAAGGGGAAGCAACCTTGCCTGAGCTAGAGTAGTGTACATAGACATAAACTGCGCCAAAGTCTCTTGGAGTGCTGGAGTAGTAGTAGTAGATGTATTAGGTGTCTGGACTCCGGTTGGAGCTGCTGGTGGCACCTCGGTGACAGCTCGTGCGGGTGGTCTAGCTGCACCACGTGCGCGTCCTCGGCCTCTACCCCGGCCCCGGCCTCTAACGGCTCCAGTAGGGGGCGCGGGTGCCTGATCATCTCGGGTAGCACGTGTCCTCACCATCTGTGAGAGAATAGAAGACAGAAGTTTAGAATTGTGATATCAAAAATCTCGCACGACAAGGAAATCAAATGAAGTGGAACTTTCCTAACAGTTACATAGCCTCTCGTAGATAAATACTTACGTCTCCGTACCGATCCGCGAGACTCTAATAAACCGGCTTGTGATTCATGACTCCTATGAACCTAGAGCTCTGATACCAACTTGTCACGACCCCAGTTCGCCCTTCGTGAACTGTCGCGACGGCACCTAGTCTATACAACTAGGTAAGCCTAACAAATGTGGGAAAAGAAACAATTGCGGAAAAGAAAGTAATTAAAAATCGAGATAACAAGGTTAAACATTGTTCAGATGCCGCCTGGCATATAACAGTACATGAATCTCAATCTAACACTCCCAAAATCCGGAACCCCATGAATCACAAGCTAAAAGATTACATAATAAGCTCTAACTCTAGAAATCTCTACCAACAAGGGAAAAATAGAAAGGGCTATACTAGTACTGAGAATAGAAAGGGACTCTTCGGTCTGCGGACGCGGAAGATATACCTCAGAGTCTCTACAAAGCGCCTTGCCTCAAGCGTGATAAGACTGAGTGGAAGCACCTGGATCTGCACATGAAACATGCGCAAGAAGGGCATGAGTACACCATAGCGGTACTCAGTAAGTGCCAAGCCTAACCTCGGTCGGGTAGTGACGAGGAAGGTCAGGGCCCTACTAAGGTTAAATGAAAAACAAGGTATAACAATATCGAATAACACAGCATAGTTATGTGCAACAGTAAGAAGTAACATAGGATAGAAAGAACAACAACAGCTATAATAGAGATAAAATAATCATGGAAAGGAAATAAGCTCGCACAGAGATAACAACCAGGGATCTCCCAAGATACCGTCCTGTAGTCCCAAATATGATTATCCAGTGGATCTCCCGGGATACCGTCCCGTAGTCCAACTCATAGTGCGCGGGGATCTATTGGAATACCGATCCGTATTCCCAAATGTAAATACTCAGTACTGGGGAAATCTACCGGGTCAGTCCCGTAGTTCCAATGTAAAAGTGCAGGGGGATCTCCCGGAATACAAATCTGTAGTCCCAAAGTAAACATACAGGGGGATCTCCCAGGATACCGTCCCGTAGTCCAAAAATAAATACACAGCAGCAACACAAAGAATACTCAATTCAATCAAATTTCACACCAAGGCAAAACAGGTATTTCTAACCTAGCATGCTGCACATAATCCAGATAAGGCAGTTGAGCAAATAAGCAGCTAAGTCAATTAGACATGCTTCCCTAAGCTAACAGCAGGCTTAAATTTCAAGTAGTATAAACAGGAAAAGAACAGAATTTTAGTTACTTAATGAAGGCTGAATTTTCAACAATTAGCACAAGTACGCACTCGTCACCTCACGTATAAGGCATTTCAATTATCAACAATACCAAATCCAAAGGGGAGCTCCCCCACACAAGGTTAGGCAAGCCACTTACCTCGATGCCACGAACACAATTCAAGCCTCAACTACCGCTTTACCTCTTGATTCCACCACCAATTCACTTGTATCTAGCCACAAGTTACTTAACTATATCAATAATGCTAGATGAATCAATTCTAATGCATGAAAATAGGTTTTCTAAAGTTTTTCCCAAAAAGTCAAAAATCGACCCCGACCCACATAGTCAAAACCCGAAGTTCGAACCAAAACCCGATTACCCATTGACCCACGAACTCACATATATAAATTGTTTTGAAATCCGACCTCAAATCGAGGTCAAAATCGCCAAAATTTGAAATTCCTAAGTTCTACCCAAAACACCCAATTTCCCCCATGAAAACCCTTGATTTTGAGTTGAAATCTTGTAAAAATATGTTAAAGATTAAATAAAATGAGTTAGAAATGAATTATAATCGATTTGGAAGAGCAGTTGTCTTTCAAAAATCGCCCAAAGGTGTTTAGGTTTTGAAAAGGTTATAAAAATGGTTGAAAATGCGTCTAAGTTATGATTTAGCAGGTTGCAGATGTCGCAATTGCGAACCCTTTCCAAGCCTGGTGCCTTCGCAAATGCGAAGAATATGTCGCATTTGCGACACTGAATGAAATCCGGTTCTCTTCGCATTTGCGAGGGACCCTTCGCAAATGCGATATCGCATTTGCGATATACACGTCGCATTTGCGACCAAGGCAGCCCAGGTCATCTTTCGCATTTGCAATACTGTTTCGCATTTGCGAGCCAGGCTTTACAATTGCAAACCCTGCAGACCTGCAACATACCATCAATTTCCTAAGTCTAAATTTTACTCCGTGGCCTATCCAAAACTCACCCGAGCCCTCGGGGCTCCAAACCAAACATGCACGCAAGTCCAAAAATATCATACGGACTTGCTCGTGCGTTCAAATCATCAAAATAACATCAATAACTATGAATTTAGCATCAAAATCAAAGAAAAATCTCATGAACTCTTAAGTTCAAATTTTAGCAACTGATGGTCCGATTCACATCATTTCAAGTCTGTTTCTTACCAAATTTCACAGGCCCAACTTAAATCCCATATAAGACCTGTGCCCGGCTCCAGAACTAAAATACGGGCCCGATACCATCAAATTCCAATACATTCAAATTTCCAAAAACTCTAAATATTTCAGTTAAACAATTTTCTTCAAAAATTCATTTCTCGGACTTGGGACCTCGGAATTTAATTCCGGGCATACGCCCAAGTCCCAAATTTTCCTACGGACCCTTCGGGACCGTCAAATCACGGGTCCGGATCCGTTCACCCAAAATGTTGACCGAAGTAAACTTAAATTTATTTAAAGGCAAAATTTATCATTTTTTTTATAGATTTTCACATAACGGACTTCCGGATACACGCCCATACTGCGCACGCAAATCGAGGTGAGACAAAAAGAAGGTTTTAAGGCTTCAAAATACAGAATTTATTTCCAAAACAAGTGATGACCTTTTGGGTCATCACAGGAACTCTGACGCACCTAGACATGAATTTGGCATTTGAGGCTACTGGAGGCTTGTAAATCATTTGGGCCTGCTGCAGGCTCCCTATAGATTAATTTCTTTATTTCTGTAATTTATATTCAGTTCATTGGTCTGTAATAATTATTGTAAACAAACAGTAGGGTTTTTAGTGAAAATGGAGGGTAGTGTGTGTGTGTATATATATATATGTATATATATATATATATATATATATATATAGGGTAAAACTGGGTAGATACCATGCCTATAGGGTCGTTTGATTCAAATGTATTTGTTATGTTTCCTTTACTTCCACACAATTAGAAACCATGTCTATAGGGTCTAAATGGTTTTTAATAATTAGATACCATGCTTATAGGAATTAAAATCAGCTCTAATAGAAATCATGCCTATAGAACTTAAAACCAGCTTAGTTAAATAAATCAGTTTAATTCACGTTTGATTAGTCTTAATTGGTTTAGTTCTATTAATCTGTCCGCTTCTTTAAATAAAGTCTCCAAATACTATTTTAAATTAATACTGATAGAAAGCATGCATATAGGATTTCAAGTTGTCTTTTAAAAACCGCTTTACTATTTTACTGCATTCCTAATCAATATAGATATCATGCTCATAGGACATCACTGTTATACGCCTAGGCAAGCCTATAGGACTATTAAAATTCTGCAACCGTAAAACCATGTTCTGCTATCTACTCAGCAAGTCTAAAATCAGTAGGCAAATGGACTCAGTTCTTTCACACTTTGGTCCTAATTCAATACTGTATTCTGGTTTTCTCTTAAATACCTAAACAGTTGTTTGAGACGTGCATTTGCTTGTTATATTTGTGGAGGTAAATGTGAGCCTTTAGCTGTTTCTCCTTTTTTGAAATACAGTCCTACTTGTTTTGTTTGACGCTTAGACTTTTCTCCTTTAAACACCTTAGGATGGTCTAGAACTACCCAAAATTAGAGGTCCTAAATACCTCCAGGACCACAAAGAAGGGACGGGTAATGCACGCATAGGAGATCTTTCAAGGCTTCTAGAACGCTTTAGGCTATGACCAAGGGGAGGGAATTGGGTAGTAAGGATATGATGATTATGCGCTAATGCCATGTGTAGCCCCTCATTGAGGAGTGATTACAGGGCCTTGTGTGGGTATGATCCTGTAGGTTAACCAACCTAGGACCCTTTTTCCCAACTTTCTCTGTTTAAATAAATTTACCTTTTCTTTATATATGTGCAACTTGTTCAAAACCTTTCTCGTGTTTCATTACTTGAATGTCAAGACATGACTTCACTTGTAAGTATGTGTTTTTAAACTATTTATTTGTTAAAAAGGACTAATTCACATGAGTATAAGTTCGGCCGAGACCCACCATTGTGGACCGAGGGGTGCCTAACACCTTCCCCTCAAGGTTATTTTGAGCCCTTACCCTAAATCTCTGGTAATGCAACTAGTTTCATGAGTTAATTGCTCAAGGTGCCCTAATGAACCATAATTCGTTAGGTGGTGACTCTTCAAAAACCCAATTCCCAAAAGGAAAAGAGTTATTCTCCCATGGAAATGTCGAAACCTGGACCTTTCTCCGCGAGGAGGAAAAAAGGGGGCACGACAGCATGGCGACTCTGCTGGGGATACTTCGGTTCTTACCATAACGGATTTAGCTTATGTGGGATTTCTAATTTATTAAGTTTCTTTACATGACCACTTCCAGGTACCTCCATTTCCTGTTCCTTTATTGGCTCAAAATTGCTATATCATAAAGCTCCCTTCCCTGTCTCCTTTATTCGCTTCATTTAATTATGTTTTGAATTTTTTGTGAACTGTGCTAACCTATTTCCTTTGTATTTTATTTTTTTCTTCCCTTTCTCTTTTGCTTATTTTATCGCATTATTTAATACTGCCTTTATATGCTTTCACAATGTAAATTACTTGACCATATGTTATCACTTTTGCATAAGCATGTTTTCAACTCATGTTCCACTCGTGCCAAATATCAACATAGCAATGCTTGATGAGTGGTTGCACTCTTCTAATTTATTACCCTTAAATTCGGAAAGGCTTATTTGCGGTAAAACTAGTCGATCAGCGGTGCAGTCGACGGTTTCGTGCCTTTCCCCCTCAAGTTGTCCGCTTGAGGGTACCAGTCTAGACCCCCATAGTAACCTTACTCTAATCGTAATTGTGCATGCATCATGGTCAAACCTAGTCGGATTAATATGTTGTCCACATAATAATCCTTTAAGACGAGCCTTATCCAAAAGTCCACCGGGGTTTCCATAATCCCAACGGACACAACCACATTTTGTGCATTAATTTGGAGAACTAAGTGCCAATATGCTAATCATAAATGTACAAATAGTCGAGTATGGTGGGGGAGAAGGGCCTAACCTTTTTGTTTTGCAGAAAATGAGGCATGAAGTCCCCAGGTTCAGCATGGTCGGTAGCATACCTTCACTATTGCTAGATTGGTGGAGAGATCTTCCCTCGAGTCTGCCAGAACGCTGAGGGAAACAAAGGAGGACATTTGGCTAGATCCTACCTACTGATGGGTTTGCGCGAGCTTGGGAACCTATACAATGGAGTAAGGAAGATCGAATCTGGGGAAGGTCCTTCTAGGACCAAATAGACTAGATTTATTTGCTTTCCTAAAATGTAGTAAGGCCAAGTGCCTATAGTGACTTACTTTTCTATTATCTTAGTGTCGTTTTGGGATTTGTCTATTTTTCATATTATGAAATAAGGCATTTCCTGGCATCTAAAGTTCTCCAAATCTGTTTGTCGCTAGGCCTACCTCGGGCACAACGAGGCTCCCAAATTAGGACACGAATTTACATTCTCGCAATATGTGTTTAAATACTGCAAACATTTCAGAATCATTACTGACTTGACTACCTTTTATTTTTCGTTCTTTCTTTTTGATTATTCCCATTCCCCAAAAAGGTCGGTTTGCACATACTGGCATCATCACCATACCTAAAGGTCCTCCACATCCTCCTCTTCCAAGTGATCCTAAAAGCAAAGGAAAAGTTAGAATAAATGATACAATGCAGTGCAATAATTGAGAAGGAGTAGGAAGAAGGCTTTACAATTCAGACTGTGGAGAAGGGAGCTGTTCTCAGGAACTGGACTGGCACACCATCCCGGGCCCGCCGAGTCCCTGAGTAGCCTGGCAGATTTTATTTCTATAGCCATTCTAGGCATTTAAAATTTTCAGTAATTTTGTTTAAAGACTTGCTTGTATCAAAATAAATGCTCGACTCATCGAGCCGTACTTGTCTGGATGTTTTTCAGTTTTAATCAAATGCATTGCTCTTTATTATTCATTATTATTTTCTTTCTACAGCGTCATTATTACCTTTCCTGATGAATCGGTGACTGTGACATGTAATGAGGCAACACAATATGAGGTTAGTGATTCAGATGAAGAAGATGAAATACCCGAGGAAGTCATCAGGGAGGTTGAAAAATTTGAGAATAAGCCTAAGTCCAATCTGGACGAAACCGAAGCAGTAAACTTGGGGGACACCGAGACCGTCAAAAAGACTCGCATCAGCATTCACTTATCACCAACAGAAAAGGAAGAGTATACTCGTTTCTTAAGGGAGTACGAGGACATTTTCGCATGGTCATGATGACATGACAGGTTTGAGCACGTCCATAGTGGCTCACAAGTTACCTACCAACCCAATGTGTCTGCCAGTGAAGCAAAAACTCAGAAAGTTCAAACCAGACATGAGCCTGAAAATCAAGGAGAAAGTTACCAAGCAAATCAAATCCAAAGTTCTCAGGGTGGTTTAGTACCCAACCTGGTTAGCCAACGTTGTGTCAGTCCCGAAGAAAGATGGGAAAGTCAGAGTATGTGTTGACTATCGGGATTTAAACAAAGCAAGTCCCAAGGACGACTTTCCACTGCCAAACATACACATCCTGATTGATAATTGTGCCAAGCATGAACTCCAATTTTTTGTAGATTGCTTCGCGGGTTATCACCAGATCTGGATGGACGAAGAGGACGCGGAGAAAACAGCTTTTATTACACCATGGGGGGGGGGGGGG